>NW_015167163.1:14328-42288 GCF_001447785.1 Gekko japonicus
GGGGGGGGGGGGGGGGGGGAGAGACACAAGGTGTGGGGGGGAGACACAAGGCAGCCTCACCTGGGAGGGGACTAGTTTCGCCTAGGGCGCCAAAAAAACTCGGGCCGGCCCTGAGGACACCCAGTAGCCACACTGCTCTTTTGGATTACTGTACTTGTAAATGTGGCTGCCCATGAGCCACAGAGCGAGTGCCACTGGAGCAGTACTAAAACAACATCCCTGAAAAATAAATTCAGAGGTAGTTATCTTAAAAGCAAGGGCACAGAACAACACACAAATCCTACATAATCAACAAACCCCCAAGATAAATAAAAACTTTTTACTTGGCACCTAAAACATAAGGGGCTAAACAAGCTGCTAGGGGAGGACATTCCAGAATGGAGGTGCCCCACAGAAAAGGCCCTGTGGCTGCCACCCCCCTCTTCTCAAAAAGTGGCAGGGGTGCTAAGCAGCGCTTGGCAACCAGCAGGAGGGTTGTGGGTGAAGACACCGGGAGGTTGCAATGCCAGCTGTGGTGCTACGAGGCTTCTGGTAAAAACCAGGCAATGACATAGGGTAGCTCTAGGAATTGCCAGAAACATTATGGTTTTATCATAGAGTTGCTGGAGATTTCTAGAGCTACCTTATGCCACATCTGGGTTTTCACCAAAAGTGGCATAGTTCTGTGTGTAATGCAGCCAGTAAAAAACAAACTCTGCTGCTGCTCCAAGCAGCGGTGAGCAACAGGAGCTGGGGGTAGGGATCCCCCACCTGCATTGGGGGCTTGGCAGCCCTAGAAGGCAGGCCTTAGGGTGCCTTTCTTAATGGCCAGGCAGATTTCAAGAGGAGAACTTGTTTTCTCCACTGTAAATTCCGCTACACAAGCCTGCTCTAGTTTATGGAAGTTGTATCAGAGCACATGAATGAACCCTAGTCTCAGTGGGGGTTCTGCAGGGGAAGAGCTGGATTTTCTGCAGTTTTCTTTTCCGGGCCCTTTCCTCTGCAAAAGGCTGCCTGCAAACCGGAAAGTACCCTGCGCACCACCAACAGAGATGACGGAATGATTAACAATAATAACGGCGAAGTCTTTTCGCCAACGGAGCCTCTGCTACTTGAGCTCTGAAAGCTTTTATCGGCCCAAGTCCTTTATGAAGAAGCTCTATCAGGACGAATTAAAAAATGATGATCAGATCCAAAGGACGTAAAAGGCTCCAAATGAAAGCCTCGCCAGAGAAATTGCATAATGATGTTATTTCCTTCTCCCAGCCAGGTCCATTTGCTTTGCTACTGTTGGTCTCTCTGTACAGACTTCTTCCCTAATAACAAAGGCTGGTAAATGGGGCTCTCGGCTTCCTGGGCATACTTTCCTATGTGCATCAAGGGGACTCGGGGATGATTGCTGTCAGGCCAGCTCCGAATGGCCATCAATGCCGTTTATTTATTTATGCTCCCTCTTCCTTCCATCCAGGCTCCCCACCAGACCCAGAACTGTTGCGCTTCTGCGTCACAGAGCGACATCATACCCACAGATATCCTTATAGCTCGGGTTCAGAATGGCGTCAATTTGTACCCATTATGCGGATACACTCAGAACGTCTTCCTGGGACACCCACAGACTCTCCCGCCCAAGAACAGCTGCAGCACACTGAGTTCATTCATGCTGGGACACAGGAGCAGACTGGAAAGTGAAAACGGCCCTGGAGCGAGCCGAGCGGCCCTGCGACGCTACGGGTTGGGTTGTCACTGCCAGCTCTGGTCTGAGAAACATCTGGGGAGTCTGGAGATGCAGCCCAGGGAGGGTGGGGTTTGGGGAGGGGAGGGACCTCAGTGGGCTTCAACTAGTGTTACCAACCTCCAGGTGGTGCCTGGAGATCTCCTGCTATTACAACTGATCTCCAGGCAACTGAGATCAGTTCACTTGGAGAAAATGGCTGCTTTGGAAGGTGGACTCTATGGCTGCTAGACCCCCAGTTGGGGCGGGGGTTTCCCTGATGTCAGGGGCTTCAATCTGCCACTGGCCAGCTGGTCAGTGGGGGAAGCCCCACCCCAAACAGCCCCCTCCTGCACCGATGTGGTCATCATGATGACATCGGCTGGTCATCACGCCAAGCACATTGACATTCTAGCATTCTGGTCATAGCTCTATGGTTACTATAGAGTTTTTGGCCAAAATGCTATACCAAGCTGGCTCCCAACTGCTCTTAACCACTACACCAAGCTGGCTCTTAAAGGGAGCCTCCATATTCAGAGGCTGCAAACCTCTGAAACACAGTGCCAGGAGACAGCATCGGGGAAGGCCTTGGCCTCTATGCCCTATTTGTTGGCCCTCCAGGGCGACTGGTTGGGCGCAGCATGAAATAGATGGCTGGAATAGATGGAGGACTGGTCTGACCCACCAGGGCCCTTCTTATGTTCTTAAAGATCTCAGCCTAAAATCCTGACCTGGATGGGCCAGTTCAGTAGCCCTGTATGCACCGTCCCCAGGGGTCGACTGAATGTGTGTAAAGAGGGCAATGAACATGCTGGCCCTGTGCCCCCCTCCACATGATTGCCAGCTTGTTAGCACAGCACCTAGGCATTACGGCTGCCAACCCTCCAGGTGCTGGCTGGAGATCTCCCGATGTCACAACAGAGATCAGTTCACCTGGAGGAAGCAGCCTTCCCTCCCCAAGTTCCACCCTCCTCAGGCTCCACCTCCAGAATCTCCAGGTGTTTCCCAATCCTGACCTGGCACCCCTGCTACACACAGAAGATCTAAAGCAGCTTCCTGTGTTCATGCAACAGCATGCATGCATTCTCTCTTTTTATGTGTGTGTGTTGTGTGTGCTTGCCTGGAAGTCATGGTTTACTTCTGGCGACCCCTACTGGGAGGTTTTTCAGAGAGGCGGCTTAATTAGCCTGTCTCTGCGTCCTGCCTCTGGTATTCCTTGGAGGTCTCCCTTCCAAGTACTTCCCAGAGTTGGCCCTGCTTAGCTTCCGAGATCTGATGAGACTGGGTTTGCCTGGGCTACCCAGGTCAGGGTAACATGGACGCATTCTCAAACCAGACTCTGGGCCCATCAAAAACTGCCCTTGCTAGGGTTCTGCCCTAGATCTCTCTGTCACTGGGTTACCATCTTCCAAGTGAGACCTGGAGTTCTCCTGGGACTGCTACTGATCTCCAAAAGGCCACTTCCCCCGGAGGAAATGGCAGCGCCGGCTTTACATCCCTGCTGAGCAACCTGCCCTCCCCAAGCTCTGCCGCCCCCTGGCACCGCCCCACATGTCTAAGTATTTCCCAAAGTGGACTTGGCAACCCCGTGTCTGGCATTTGTGTCAAACTGGAAGGAATTATGTTGTTTTGCTTTTCTCAACCAACATTGCGAGAGGGAAGGAGCGCTGAAACTACTGGCTCCACCGGAGACAACAGCCAGAACGAGGAATCAGTGATACGGAGGGTTGTTTTAATTAGCAACTCATTCGCACAACTCTTAATTTTGGGGACGTCATTCCAGTTAAATTACAAGGGGCCAATCTCAGCGCAAACTTAATTTAACCAGGCAGTAGCTATTCCAGGCACAGAGCTGTTCCCCCTTCTTCCTCCTCCTCCTTTTCCATCTACCCCAACCCACAACTGTCTTCTTCGAGCCCTGCCACGCACATTCTTCCAGTTCCCTCAGCTCTGACCTCGGGGGCTTCCCTGTGCCAACTCTCAGCTCAAACCTTCTCCACGGCCCCAACACACACGTCGAGCAGCACTTCTGCAAATCCCAGCTGAAAGCAGATTCCTCAGTTGCTGATGGAAGCTTTTATTACTAGTTGAAGCGTATACCATATATATATATATGGGGTATAATGTATGTTATGTAGAACTGCTGGTCTTTGCCCTTCCATAACCGCAGCTCCAATTAGGGCCCTCCCCCAAGGGATGGGAAGCCTTTCCATAGGCTGCACTGAACGTGTTTGACTGAGGATCAAAAGCTGCGGTCAACCCACATCCTTCCCCAAAGGCCCAAAGGTTTCAGAAACGGCAGCCTAGCATTAAAAGAGGGAGAGGCTACATGCTCCGTGAAAGTTGTCTCCAATGGGAGCGCATATAAAAAAGGCTTGGGGCCCCTTTTCAGAATACGGGGAACTAGTAAGGTGGGACAGAGAGGTCCAGAATGCCATTAATAAGAACACTAGGAGAACTAGACTGGATCAGACCAAAGGCCCATGAGTCAGGACATTCCAGTAAGCTGCAAGGCCTCACCTGGTGGGTTGCAAGCATCTATACTGCCACCATTTTCTTTGCCTTCTGGACCCACTGCTAGAATGCATGCATGCAGCTTCCTACCCTGTTTTATACACACACTGAGAGAAGCAGCAAGACAGCAATGTGAGGTCACTCAGTCGTGGAGAGGATTCCTCCATGGCTGCGACCCTTGACCTGTCCCTCACAACAATACACCTCCTGGCGCTCTGCCTGCATTTCTGTAGCCATGGTGGGGCATTTGGGGGCAGAGCCCCACCACAGATCAGCCATGCCCCACCCCAGATGGATGCCAGAGCCACCCTGCCGTGCTCCTTATCCTTGCCCCTTTGTGGCCTCACAGGTTCTTCCAAGGAAGCTTCCCTGCCGCTTCTGGTCAGTTTCACTCCCACAGATCAGCACATGGCAGCATTTCTCCCTGTCATTCCTTCACTGGCAACCACCCAGGAGCTTTCCAGCGGCAGAGCTGATGTTGGGACATCATTTACAGGCAAAAACCTGGAAGTGACATCACCCCCCATGACACTCTATGAATCCCACAAGAGTTTATGGTAAAGACCGCAGAGATCAGTGGAATTCCTAGAGGGTTACAGTGGCCTGTGATATCACTTCCAGGGTTGTGTTGCTCCATGGAAGAGGCTCTGTTTTCCATGCAGAAAGTCCCAGATTTAATCCACGGCATCTCCAGTAAGGATCAGGTTGTAGGTGATGTGAAAGACCTCTGCTGGGATCCTGGAGAGCCGCTGCCAGTCTGAGTAGACAATACTGACTCTGATGTACTGATGGTCTGATTCAGTATAAGGCAGCTTCATGTGTATTTCATGTGCCTGCAAATAATATCATGGCATTTCCCTCTTCCTGCCCTTGCACTAATCAGCAGCAGACAATTGGTGCAGTGGTGGGGGGTTGCCCACTGCTGTATGGTAGCTGGAAACCCTGCATCCCTAGGTCTCTTGGTCTTGGCTGGTAGGCAGCCACGACGATATTGCTGAGCCTTCCAAATCTTGGTTTCTGAAAAATAAAACCATGGTGGGCAGCTGGAGTGAACTTGGAGGTCATCATGCAATTTGGCCAGACTTTTCCTAGGGAAAGGCTGCCAAGGGGAGGGAAGGAGGGAAGACAGGGGAGCAGATAAAGGTAGATTGGCTGGTGGCTGGGAAAAAGAGAAGGAAGCAGAAAAAGGGGAGAGGCTGTGGGGACTGCCAGGGAAGGGGGGAAAAGAAATGGTGGGGGAAGATGATTCAAGGGAATATGAGATGCTCCCTGCAAGTCTTTGTGGGTCCCCCTTCCGAATAAACAGAATATTATAAAGGCTCCCGAAGTCACCAGTGTCTCTGTGCCCCAAGAGGAATTAATCTGCAAAGCCTGTTCCAAAATGCCCAATCTCTGTCCAACACAACAGAGAGGAAGGCCAGTCTGCAACACCAAGGAGCTCCAGTGGGTTCACTGCTCCGTCTTCCCACAGAGGAGACTACAGTAACACCAGACTCTCTGTCACAGAAGAGGCACGCAGGCCAAAAGCCCCATCCCTCAAGAGCAGATGTGGCGTGGAGGGGGGAAGGCAAGGCAGCTGGCAGGCAAGACTGGCTGAGGCTTGTTAAACGCTGCTAAGAACATATTAAGCTGGCAGGCGGTCGGCCCGCCTAGCCTCTAAATGGAGCTGTAATTATCTGAGTGGGATCAATGTGCTTCCCGTAAAGAAAAACCAGCGGTGCTGCGTCCCAGCCCCAATTACAAAAGTGTAAGGAGTCAGCCTCGCAGGGCAAGCTACCCTCAAACTGCAGAGGCAAGCAGTTCCGACGCATTAGCTAATTGCAGCCAGGGAGGCTTTTGCTGGCAGAGGGAAACTGGAGGAGTCCTGTGTGGAATGCCGTTCCCACGAGACCAGGGAGGGATGCCGCCATGTGCCCAGGAGGCCTTCAGTCCGTGGCAAAAATCTTGGTCTGCCTGTGGGGAAGACGGGAAGAACAGCGGAGCCGGTAGGGGCTGCAAGAGACCTTCACGCGTTTCCTGGAAGGAGAGGGTACAAGACGTGCAAGTGACGCGCACATCCAGCAAGCAAAACTGGTATATCTGCCACGTCAAGCGACACAGAGGCTGCTCCCCCAACAGAAGCACATGCATGGATTTCCCTGCAGGGGAGCAGTGGCACAAGCTGATGCAAGACCTAGAAGTATGCATGAGTCACTCGGGATTCTTAAATTCAGCTGGGAGAAAGAACAGTAGCCAAGAGTGAGCCCTCCTTAAGCACGTGGGTGAGAATGGCTGAGCTGTCGTGCCGGCATTGGGGAGACCCAGAATCAGAGCCCCAAATCTGCTATGAAGCTCACTGGGCGCTCTTGGGCCAACATCCACTCTTGCTCTCAGCCTAACCTACCTCATGGGGTTGCTGTGGGGGGAAATGGAGGAAGGGAGGACTCTTCAGTCCTCCCTGAGCTCCGTGGAGGAAATGCAGTCTTTTTTTAAAAAAAAAGGGATAGATCAAAATGGTCTTTCTCGCACAATTATGATGTGGAGAATACGACGTGTGCTGCTGAGAAGTTAGTCTGAGGAAGGAAGCTGGTGGAATGAGCCGGCGCAGAATGAGCCATGCGGCAACTCACTGCTAGGTCAGCCTGTTTGGGTAACGGCAGGGCTATTTTTGGGCAGGAACGCACAGGAACGGAGTTCCGGCTGGCTCCCAAGTTGACCACGCCCAGCAGGAACTCATTAGCATAATAGGCCACACCCAACACCAGAAACTCATTAGGATTGGCTACATAAGGGGTGTGTGGCCTAACATGCAAAGGAGTTCCTGCTACAAAAAAAAGGCCCTGGGTTTTGACAACAAACAAGGTAAACAGAATAAGAAGCAAAAGGTGGGTGTGGCTGGATAACCACACTTCTGGTAACATGGGGGTGCAGCCTAATATGCTGATGAGCTATGCTCTCATGGGTGTGGCTGGATATGCTAATGAGTTTCTGCTGTTGGGTGTGGCCTATTATGCTAATGAGTTCCTGCTGGGCTTTTCCTACAAAAAAAGCCCTGGGTAACGGTCTACCATTATACATGGGCTGGTCTTTTTACCTTCTACGCTTTCTATCCTGCTTTAACATTTCTCCTCACTCCAATTCAGCTTGACTTCAGGTTGGAAAATTCCTGAAGATTTGGGGGCGGAGCCCGGGGAGAGGAGAGAGCCCAGTCGGGATGTGACGCCAGAGAGCCCCACCTTCCAAAGCTGCCACTTCCTCCGAGAGAACTCTGTCATAAAGACATCAGCTGTAATTCCGGGAAACCTCCAGGCCCCACCAGGAGCCTGGCAACTCTATCTACCTAACAGGGCATCAATTCATTTCATATTCAAGCTTGAAACCCTGCACATGTCTCAACCCAAAGTGGCTCTCAATTCATCTTGGAAATAAAAGAAAAGCAAAGAGATACCAGGGAGGAAAAGATTATTGATGCACAGCATCTTAAAGTATTCAAATCTTGGCAAAGAACGAGTTGAAAACCACTTAAAAGAGCAACAGGTAAGAAACAAAGAGAGCGACCAATATGAAACCAGAGGATTAGTTCAAAACAAGCAGAAAATTGCAGCAGAGATAAATAAATGATGTTCTGCATGGGATAGGTGCTGTGTCCAAGTGATGATTTTTTTAAAAAGGAGGAGAGTGCATTAAAAAAAAGGGGAGATCCACTTGCAATAATCCATATAGGATGGGTCCAGAGAGCCAGCAAAGCTTGCAGAGTAGGACTTCTCTACACACCTCCTCCCACTGCATTCCCCAGAGCCACCTGAAATTCTGCTCCTGGGGATTAGGGGGCCCTCAGAAACAGCATCAGGTCAGTGCCGGGAGGGGGAAATTGGCCAAAGAAGAGCTCTTATCCCGGCACAGCTGCCTTTATGCCCACAGCATGGCACCTTTGGATGTCTTCACCTGGCATCAGGTAGAAGGATGGTGGAAAGGGATTCCACAGCTGGGTGCCACAACCCACAAGTCCTGTCTCTTGTGAGTCCGCTCATTTAGATCTCCAGGGGCACATGCTGGAGAACCCTGATCCCCTTCTTTTGGATTTTCAAACGTTGGCTGAGGGATGTGTGAAGGACAGGTCACCGTGCCACCCTCCAGGTGTCAGAGCCAATCCCCTGGGGTGTGTGTAAATTCCCAGAACTCCCAACCAATGAGAGGCCTTGGATCCTCTGTGTGCGTGGTCCTTTCCGCACTTGGATCTCATCCCTGGTTTTATCAGAGTTCAACTCGCGGCACAATACCTTGCATTTATCCCTGGTTATAACAGCATCCATTTATCCCGGGACAAGTGTGGGGCGAAACTGGGGTGACCTCAATGTAATGTGGAAACAGAAAATACCCCGAGATAATTACAGGGGTGAACTCGAGTGTAGCGTAGAATGTAAAAATACCCAAAGATAATTACAGGGGTGAACTCGCGTGTAGTGTAGAATGTAAGTTTGGGGACAGGGCTGAACCAGGACTCAAGGTCTAGTGTGGAAAGGACCTGTGAGAGGTTGTGAAGGGGGGGTTAGAAGATGAGGAACGGAGTCATCAGTTAGGACTCAGGCAGATATACAGAGAATTAGGGATCGGATAGGGATAGGACCAGGTACTTAAAAAAACAAACCCGTTTATTATCAGGATATACCAACATGTCCAATATTAAAACATTCCATCATTTCCCAATATTCCCCTTTTCTTGTTCTCCCTCCCTCCTTCAGGCTTCCCACAGTGATCCCACCCCCGCCAAATCTCTTTTCCTTTTCCATCCCCTCCTCCATAACAAAACTTAATAAGTAAATATTGTTTTAACTCCTTTTTTCTTATATTCTATTCCATAGGTAACAGTTTTTATTTTCTTACCATCATCTTCTAGACTACTCTTTTTTTCATTCCCTACTTAATAATTAACAAAGCACAATAAGTTGTTTTTAACATCCCAGTATAGGACCATCCAGAGAGAATCCTGAGACACCAGCTAACCTTACTTCCAGGGTCTAATGCGTCAAGGGGTAACCAGACTGGGGGAGTGTGAGGATTAAACAGATAAGGTCCACAGTTCCTGTATCTTTATCAGTATGGTGAAGGCAGTAAGTAAAAAGATAAGAGATCCCAGTGCTTAGTGAGCCTTTCCCAGATAAAAAATCACTCCATCTCTCTTACCAGGAGAAACAGACTGTAAATTCTATAAATTGGGGGGTGGGTGTGAAATTGTAACTATTCTTAAGAGAACTGTGAGAACATTTTTGCAACATTTTACTTGTCAACCGAAATAAGCTGTTTAACCCAACGACGGAAGAGACAACCAGCTCATTATTGTGTTGTTAAAACAAGGGATCTGTGTGAGTCAAAAAGGGAAGGGGGGGATATACTAAATCATAACCTGGAGACTGGGCTGCCCTTTATAGACCCACGCAGTCACTTTAGCAAGTTATGCAGCCTTCTTAATATCTACATTTAGCTTTACTCGCCAATGCACAATTTTTGGTCCACTACTACAGTTTGCACAATTTTTGTCCACCACTACAGTTTGCCAGCCTCCAAGTGGTAGCTGGAGAGCTCCTGGGATTACAACTGACCTCCAGGTGACGGGCATCAGTTCCCCTGGAGAAAATGCCCATTTTTTAAGGTGGACCCTACGGCATTCTACCCCACTGAAGTCCCTCCCCTCCCCAAACCCCACCCTCCTCTGACTCCAGCCTCAAAATCTCCAGGTACTCCCCAATCCAAATCCGGCAACTAGGAAAGCCAGGTCATACCTGGTCACTAGCGACGGCATTCGGGGGGGGGATTCCTGGAGGGGCAGGGACATCGCACAACATCCCCGATGCGATGACATCACCCAGAAGGATTCTTGGGGGGGCAGGGACATCGCACAACACCCCCGATGCGATGACATCACCCAGAAGACATCGCATTGGCGACGTCACACAGCAAGGCTCTGGTTTGAGGGCAAATTTGCCATACAGTTTTGCCCTCAAACCAGAGTGTTCCCCGGGACAGTGGCAACGTGATGGTGTCACTTCCGTGTGACATCATCGAGTTGGGGACATCACCCAGGGGTGTGGCTGTTTGGGGGCGGGGTTTCCCCCACTGGCCAATTGGCCGGCAGCGGGCAGAAGCCCTGAAAACCAGAGGAACCCCCACCAGGACCTGGGGACTGGCAACCCTATCTGCTTCCCTCCATTAGCCACCCACTGAGGATTGTGATGGGTGGAGGGGTTGATATAGAGGACCCTTCCTGTAACAGGATGCAGGGGCAACTGGCTATGCTGGAAAACAGAGCAACCAGGGAAGAATGCATGGAAGGCCCATGGAAACAGGGTCCACCTTTACCTTGGACATTCAGCCTCCTCACTGAGCTCCAGGTATTCAGCCACTTCATCCGGGGTAAGCACCGTCTCCCTGTCGTCGTTGAGGGACACAGAGATCGAGGCTGCAGAGAGGCGGTCGTACGGCAGAGTGGGGAAGGCCTGGATCTCTCTCGGGGACCCCTTGGCTGTCTGCAGGGAATCATCGCCCTGTTGCTGGGGCACCAAGGCCTCGGGAGGCTCCAGGTAGCAAGTGCAGGTACATCTGTGAAACATCAAAGCATGAAGACCAATCAGACTTGAGAGTGACTCTGGCCCAGGACTCTCCTGTTTCCTGCCTCTCAGTGTTCTTCTGAGCAGGCTGTTGCTGGAAATACAAGAAAGTGCCATTTCTTGATTCCCTTCCCATCCTGCCCCTGGCCCAGGATTTGTCTTAGGCGAGGGGCCATGGCTCAGAGGTAGAGCATCTGCTTGGCATGCAGAAGGTCACAGGTTCAATCCCCGGCATCACCAGTTACGGATCAGGTAGTAGGTGATGTGAAAGTCATCTACCTGAGACCCTGGAGAGCCACTGCCAGTGTGAGTAGGCCATACTGACCTGGATGGTCCAATGGTCTGATTCAGTATAAGGAAACTTCGTGTGTGCGCATGTGTCTGCGTTAATATGAAGATATATGATGGGATCGACACAAGAACTCATTTCACCCCTTTTCCATCTGCAGTGCAGTCAGGGCGATTTCTGTATCGGCACCTCAAGAGTAGACAGAGACTGGCAAAAGGGTGTTTCCCCCCTCACTGGGCTCACAATGTGCCTACCTAAACGGGGCCAGCGAAAAGAATGCAAGTGCCTTGTGTACCACCCGTGCCGGGCCCTATAGGGTTTCAAAAATGTACTTCAGTTTTATTGTTGCTCCTAGGTTTTTTTGTTTTGCTGTGTTTTGCTTATAGCTGTTCAATGGGTGGCATTCTGCCCACTAGGACGCAAAGATGGCATTTTTAAAAAATACTAAAAGGAAGAAAGAACGCCTCTCAGAGAGGAACACCACACAAAAATAAACTTGGGGACGCAGAGGCTAGAAGGTACAGAACAAGGGGAGGCGTGCTATCTTTCCTAGAAGCCTGGCTTTTCCCTTCCAGAGCTAGAACACCTCCGACTGCATGCCAGAGAAGCCACTTGATGGTGCAGTGAAATAAAACAGGAGTCCAGTGGCACCCATAAGACTAGCAGCATTATTCCTACATATGCTTCTGCGAGTCAGAGCTCACTTCATCCAATGCACAGTGGTTCGAGACCAGAACTGGGGAGATCCAAGTTCAAATTTCTGTTCACTCTGGAAACTCATTGGATGACCTTGGGCCACTCATCCTCTCTCAGCCTAGCCCACCTTAGAGGGCTATTGTGAGGGTAAAATAGGGGAATTGATAACCATGCACATCCCTTGAAGAAAGGGTGGGGTAGAATACTTGCAGAGAAGGATGCTCTTTTCTTTCTGTTTTGTTGTGGCGCTCACATAGCAGCCCTTACATCTGGCACCGCAAAAACCCTGTGAAATTCCAGATGAAATGCCACTGTTCCATTCCCCTCACACGGCCAGGCCTTGTTTGCTTCCGTCAGACTGTTTCGGAACTGTTTCTCTGCAGCCGTGCCAGGCGGGGCAAAGCACCCAGGGCAAATTCCCAGTTCAGCAGCTGCAGAAAAAGTGACCAGCAAAAACGGCAGGAAAGCACCATGCATGCACGCATACCCAGAGTCCCACAAGCCCGGCGTAACAATGCTCGCATGCTCAACTAATGCTCAAGCCGGACTTGCTGCTGGAGAGTTTCCCCCCTCGCTGGCACAGTTCCAGCTTTCGAAGCAACTCCGGGCTGCGTCCAGCTCACGCCTCTGTCAGAACGTTTGAGTGATTTCAATAAATGAGCCGAGTCCATTTCCGGGCAGGAGCTCCGGCATCGTTTAGGAAACCATTCTTCAGCCTCACTTCTGCTTTGGCGGTGACAGCCATCCCCGTCCCTCCCCTTTCCAGTCTCACATATAAATGGATGCTGTCTGCCACCTGCCACCTGCATTTTTGGATCCACTTTCTCCTGCTCTGACAATGTGTGAGACAGAAAGAGAAGCTGAAAAGGAGAAGGGGAAGGGTGCCAGCCACCGTGAGACACTCCCGGTTACTGTGCGCAAACAAGGGAACTTTCACTGACTCCAGGCCTCCTCTGCACACCAGGAAGCAGCAATGCTTCGCTGCCCAAGACATCCAAGTGGTTAGCACAGGGAGGAGGGTACCAGCGCACCCCAGGGACTCTGCTTGCTCCCAGCTCCCAGTGGCACAGGAGTTGACTGCATCATCTATGCAGCCTGCACCACCATGGGCTCAGTCAGAGCCAGAGGGGCTCAGCACAGAACCCAGCTGGCACAGTTGCATGCCCAGGACAAGAGGCATGTGCCTTTTTCAAGCTGACAAAAGACCTTGAACCAGGAACAAGGACTGCCAGGCTCTTGCCCACCCAGAGGAAAAAAAGGTTGGCATCCTGTGTGCTGCTATGTCACTTCTAGGGAAAACCTGAAAGTGGCATAGTGTAGCTCTAGGACTCACTGGAAACTCTGTGGTGAAAGTGGCATAGTGTAGCTCTAGGACTCACTGGAAACTCTGTGGTATTGTCATAGAGTTTCCAGTGATTCCTAGAGTTGCACTATGCCGCTTTCAGGTTTTCCCCAGAAGTGACATAGCAGCATACAGGACATCGGGGTCTGCCCATGTCCCTGGCCCCAGGCCTCCAGCAGGTTGCCAGTCACGGCCTGACAACCCTAAGAAGAACCGTGAGTGAGTTCACACATAATGGCCAAACCACGGATATGTTGTTCATGCCTGAGTTTTGTGCTCATGCCCTCTACCCATCCCTTGCATAAACCTGGACTCCCTCACTCACTTCCTCTTTCCCAGCAGGTGATACTTTGCCATGACATCCAAACTGTGGTTTGCTGAGAAAGTGAGGAAGGGAAGAGGGATACAGTGTGCACAGCCCAGATACCCCTCCAAATCCTCCAAAAGCATGCTTTGGAGGATTGGGAATATGTTCACCAACTCAGTGGGAAAAGAGCTCAACCCCTGAGTCACAAAAAACTTCAGCTTCCCATTTCCACTTATTAAGCCTCTGTTAAAGAGACATGTTCTTTTTCTCCAGGTAGTTGGCCACCCTAGATGTATACCACAAAGTGGAGGCAAAGCAGGCTCCCATTTCAGTGAAGTGAGGCTCTTGGGGTGTGGACCATCTGAAATGGAGGACAAATCAATACAGAATCTGTTTTCGTTTTAGTATTGGCTTTAAGTAGTTCATTTATATGCTATTTGCATTATACAGCCCTTTGCAAAAGTTTCTCATTCCTCCCCCCCAACACACACACATGTACTCCACTGCTTTACACTCTGATGATTGTGCTATTAGGAACCATTTAAACCTCCCCTAGAACCATTAATGTCTTGTTTGCTTCATTCTGAGTGCATTAGAATTAGCTGAAGGGCAATATGATGTTATAGTGTATTTACGTTTCAGCAGGCAGGACTTTGGTTTTCAACTGGCTGTTAGTCATTTAAAGCAACAGCTGTACGTTTCACCACAACTTCTGTGTCTCGCTGTAAGTGCCGGCAGTGTGCTTTATGGCAGCTTTACAGCAGCCTTGCAGCACCGGGAGTCAGTGCAACTACTTTCAGAAGCTGCTAGTGCGGTTGAGGATTTGATCCAAAAGGCCCAGGAGGAGCTAGGACTGAGTTGTAGCACCAACTGTGTTTTGTTGTCTGAGTGCAGCAGTCTTAGGCTGCATCAACATGGCTGAGGATTTTCCGTTTGGCATTCACTGCTGCTGCAAACGCAGAGGCATTTGTACAGGCAAAGGAGTATCCGCGTAGGAATCTTCTGTGCCTTCTCCTCCATTAGCCGCCATTTCCCCTGCATTTTTCCCCACCACACCACTGGAGGAGTTTTTAAGGGCTTTAAAAAAAAAAGAAGAAGGTAATTACTATAGCGATATAGTGCTATAGCAATTACAGTGGCATGGCAATGAAAATGGCAGCCCAAGGTGATGACAGAAGGGAAATGGTAGCAATGTGAGTAGGACCTTCAAAAACGTGCTCCTTCCCATCCGGACAGTGTGTGAACAAGCTTGGTCTGTGCTCTTTCCAAAAAGATTATAGTAAACCAGGTTCAAGAAAGAGCATAGCAAGGATGGGGAATAGCTGGAATGTGGATAATTAGAGGATGATATCATGTGGATGCTCCGAAAAACATGGTTCCAGGTTGGATGCCAAAGCTGAGAAAAGCATCTGTGTGGAATCAGTCTCAGTTTCGTTCCGGAATTTCCAGGCAGCTTTTGTAAATATGTAGCTTCCAGTTCAGCAAAAACAAAGTGGGGGGGGAGTGTTCCCACAACACGACAAACAAGCCAGCAAATGCCAGGCAAGGACACCAGCGTCTCTAGCTTAACTCTGTTGAAAAAAAGGAATGCAGAAATAGAGGTCTTCTCCATCCATCCCTTAAACTTGAGGTTCAGCATTTCCGTGAAGGGTCACAAACACTGTGGTCCTCCCATCCCTAGAGGGCGCAGCATCCCACTTCAGCATGAAGCTGATGGCATCGACAGCACAAGGGCACCGGGGAAACAAATGGCCACTTTCCCTTTCCAGCCAACCCTGCCCCAATCTGTTCTGCAACAAAATGCATTTCCAATAGAGCAGCCAATTATTGTGTAATTGCCCATAAATTTAGAATGACACCGAAATTATTTCATGCACAGATCCAAGGACAACGTTTTCCCTCTTCATAAATGTGGGATTCGTGAGGGCAGCAAAAAGGATGGAGTCAGCTGATATTTCCCTAATGGATTGATTTACTTTCCTAGAATGATAATTGTCCATTTACTTAAAGAGCTGGGCACTTGTGCGGAGGCCTGCCCTATTAAGCGAGAAATCTCCCTTCGAGCAAGACACAGATTCTTAGCATGATTTGTGGCTTTTTAAGTGCAAAGTAGGTAGAAGGTAGAGTTGAAATTCTTCCCACCCCCCTCTCAAAGACGATCCATCAGACGACTCCTGTAGACGGTAGAGAACGCATGTAGATATGCCGTCTGGGTGCCAGAGGGGACTGCAGGCAATTTAATTTATTCTAAGCACCTGGCTTGATTGGAAGATGAGTCAGCACGGAGGGAGAAGGGCTGCAGCTGCCGTGCTCGGCCCAGCTCAAGGTGTGTGAAAGCAGGAAGGAATCCTGGGACGTGGTGAAGCCTGCCTGGCCCCACAACTACAGGTGAGGTGTGTGAATCATTCATACCTGTAGGTCAGATGACGAGCACTGAGCACTTTTCGGAGCCAGAGTGCCACAGCCAGGGATACGTTTCTTCAGAGTTAGGGAGGGAAAGTATTAAAAACAGAGTGCTGAGGCAACCCAAACTGTGCAATTAAGAAAAACTGGGTGTGAGCTGTACAACGCCCGGACCTGGATAGCCCAGGCTGGCCCAATCTCATCCGGTCTCAGAAGCTAAGTAGGGTCAGACGTTAAGTAGGGTCGACCCTAAGTAGGGTCGAGACAGTGCGGGACCGCAATGAAAAAGGCCAACGCGATGCTGGGGATTATTAGGAAGGGAACTGAGAACAAATCAGCCTGTATCATAATGCCCCTGTATAAATCAATGGTGCAACCTCATTTGGAGTACTGTGTACAGTTCTGGTCACCACACCTCAGAAAGGATATTATAGCATTGGGAAAAGTGCAGAAAAGGGCAATGAGAATGATAAAAGGGTTGGAACACTTTCCCTATGAAGAAAGGCTAAAGCGCTTGGGGCTCTTTCGCTTGGAGAAGCGACAACTGAGGGGTGACATGATCGAGGTTTACAAGATTATGCATGGGATAGAGCAGGCTGAGAAAGAAGCACTTTTCTCCGTTTCTCACAATACAAGAACTCGTGGGCGCTCCATGAAATTGCTGAGCGGTCGGGTTAGAACGGATAAAAGGAAGTACTTCTTCACCCAAAGAGTGATTAACACATGGAATTCACTGCTGCAGGAGATGGTGGCGGCTACAAGCATGGACGGCTTCAAGAGGGAATTAGATAAACATATGGAGCAGAGATCCATCAGTGGCTAGTAGCCACAAAGTACAGATAGGAACTCTTGGTCTGGAGCAAGTGATACATTATATTCTTGGTGCCTGGGGGGGCAACAGTGGGAGGGCTTCTAGCATCCTGGCCCCACTGCTGGACCTCCTGATGGCAACTGGTATTTCTGGCCACTGTGTGATACAGAGTGTTGGACTGGATGGGCCTTTGGCCTGATCCAACATTGGCGTCTCTTATGTTCTTATGACCCTGGATAGCATTTGGATGGGAGACCTCCAAGGAAGTCCAGGGTTGCCACACAGAGGCAGGCCGTGGCAAATCACCTCTAAATGTCTTCTGCCTTGAAAACCCTACAGGGTCGCCCTAAGTCAGCTGTGACCTGACAGCACTATCCGCCACCACTACCAAGCTGTGCAACATGAGTATGCATGGGATTATTTTTGCATAAGAACCTAAGAAGGGACTCGCTGAATCAGACCATGGGTCCAGCTTCCTGCTTCCAACAGCAGCCGGCCAGATGCCTCCTGACAGCCCATGAGCCAGGCCTGGAGGCAGGCTTGCCAAACTCCAGGTGGCATCTGGAGATCTCCCGCTATTAAAAGTGATCTTCAGGCAAGAGAGATCCATTTACCTGGAGAAAACAGCTGCTTTGGAGGTTGGAGTCTATGACATTATGCCCTGCTGAGGTTTCTTCCCTCCCCAAACCCCGCCCTCCTCAGGCTCCACCCCCAAAATCTCCAGGTATCTCTCAACTGACAGCCGGCAACCCTACCTGGAGGGACCACCCAGCATTTATGGCAGCAAAGAAGCAATACTTTCCTGCCACCATTGTGTTTGCACAGTGCAGATCAGCAGGGCTGTTCCTGGGGTCCATACTGGGATCTGGCCTGCAAGAGGCGGTAGGCTGCTCCCCCCCATTTTATCCTCACAATAACCCTGTGAGGTAGGTTAAGCTGCGGCTCTGCAACCGGCCCAAGGTTACCCAGCAAGCTTTCATGGCATGAATGGGGATTTGAACCTGGGTCTCCAAGATTCTAGTCCAAAATGCTAACCCCGGCACCACACCGGCCCGTAAGCCAAAGCAGATGGGATCATGAAAGCATTTCACAGGGTGCCGTTTGGTTTAGCAGCTTCCATTCAGGGAGCTGAAAAGCTGTAAAGTAAAGGTAACGGTTCCCTTGCTCGAAAGCCAGTCGAATCTTGGCAGGAGCTAGGGCCAGAGACGGGAGCTCACTCCATCATGCGGCACCCTGCTGTACCTGCTGATATTTTCTCCTGTGTTCCGTGCAACTATTTTAGGGACCCATTCAAGTCGAACCTGTTTGCCACCCCCAAACAAGAAGACGGCATGCACAAATGTTTCCAAGCCTGCACAAAAGGTGAACAGCTGATGGCATCGAGACATACAAACAAAAAAAACCCCAAACGGATCGAGGCATTTCTTGTGTAAGCAGCCTTAGATCCTCCATTGCTTATACTCTGAATATACAGTAGCAGGAGGATCAAAAGAGGCCTTTAGAAGATAAACTACAAAGGCGCTACAGAGCCCCACTTACGCTTGCTGGGCGCTGTCATCTTGAGGAACTTGAAAGCCTGGAGGGACGGGAGGAGGCGGAGGCAACAGACCAGCAGTATTCTGTGAGCCACCGGCCGGCGAGAATTTTGGAGAGCTGTATGATTTCAGCACCTTTTTTGTTTCCCCTGTGGGGGGAAAAACACAAAGAAAATAAATGGTCAGCCAATCTCAGCCTGATGTTTTGGAAATGCCCAAGACCCCCGAAAGAGACATCAGAGTCACCCAAATGAGTTGAAACCAACCTACCCATCTCCACTCTCCCAAATAGCCGAACCCAGTTCCATTCAGCAGTCTCACTCAACCAAATAATTCAGAAGACCAGTAATCTGTATTAACTGTCAGGGCCAAACTAGCTGAGAGGCTGGATAAATGAATGTTGTCCCTGGGGGGGTTGGTTAGATTGGACAAGCACCCTCTCTTTGCAATTCTGTTTTAAAAAGCTGGAAAAATCTCATAACAGATCTTCCAGTGGGATTTTCTGCATCCTCATTTTCCTTGCTTGTAAGTTCCTGTTTGCTGGAGGGGGAAGGGTCCTCTTCGGCATGTGTTTTGCTTTCTCCAGTGGTCTATTTGATATTACACTGCTTTATGCCTGGCATAAAAAAACACAGGGTGATTTCCCACAAGTGCTACTCCGTGCTCACTCCTTCCTTTTGCCCCGATGGTATGTGTCAAAATGCTGCGCGCCCACATTTTGCCCCTCAGCTTCGTGCGATTTTCCCCGCGTCTACTCAGTCCTCAAAAAACAGGATTGAGTAGACGCGGGGAAAATAGCAGGAAGCTGCGAGGCAAAATGCAGCCGCGCAGCAGCTTGTGTGAAATTGACACATACCATCGGGCCAAAGAGAAGAGTGCATTTAAATCTGCAGGGAGATACGCCAGACATACATGAGAGTAATATCAAATCAACCACTAGATGGAGCAAAACACACGTGGAACAAACCACCCCCAAAGAAACAGAATGCAGAAAAAACCAATGCTTCATCTGCTTTGGCCCTCAGGATGTTTAATGTGAAGGATTTCTATGCTGGAAAAGGCATTACAGATCATGTGGTAGAAAATGCTGTCAAATCACTACCGACTTACAGCAACCCTGGAGGGTTTTCAAGGCAAGAGACAAACAGAGGTGGCTTGCCATTGCCTCCCTCTGTGTACCAGCCCTGGACTTCCTTGATGGTCTCTCATCCAAGTATTAAGCAGGGCTGACCCTGCTTCACTTTCAAGATCCAACATTCATAAAGGTCCGAGGGGGAAGGGGAGGAACAACAAACAGAAAAAGAAGAAGAGAAGAAGCTGGCTTCTGCAACTCATGTTGATTCTGGGCAGCTTGAATCCTAGGCCTTTCCTCCATTAATCCATCACATTTCTATCCCATCTTTCTTCCAATATGGTACTCAAGGTGATATATGCAGGGGGCCAAAGGCAGTGTTCTACTTGAACACTCCAGCAGGAACCCCTTTGCATATTAGGTGACACACCCCTAATGTAGCCAATCCTCCAAGAGCTTACAGTAGCCCCTGTAAGAAGAGCTCTGTAAACTCTTGGAGGATTGGCCACATTAGGGGTGTGTTGCCTAATATGCAAAGGAGTTCCTGCTACAAAAAGAGCCCAGCGCCAGATCTGCTTAGCTTCAGCAAGGTGGCTGCATCAAGGCCTGCAGACCATACCTTTGACCATCTTGCTGCATTGGGTAAGTGGGTGCCCTGGAGGAACAGATACTTAAACCTACCTCACAGGGTTGTTGTGAGGGTAAAATGGATGAGAGGAAACCATGAATTCCCAGATTTAATGGTTGCTTTTTTAAAGTAAGCCTCTAGCTCCCTTTGTTGTGGACATAAGCCTTTACCCTTATATGTCCTCAATAAAAGGGGATACATTTTAAAAAAGGAAAGCTGGTAATTCAGAGAACGTGATACACTAAGTGTTATATCGCTACAACAATATAATGATATTCAGTTGCCATTTATAAAAAGGGGGAGAAATAGCTGCCGTGGGGTCAGGGCAGGGAAACTGGTTGCCAAGTGGGTAGCACTGTGAAAACCCTAACTTTCCCACCTACTCCAAAGCAACGCAGTTTGGGCAAGACCAGAGAAAAGTTGGGTGAACCCCAAGAGGGGCATGAGTGCACCACAATGCTATAGGGAAGCTGGGGAAGGAACCCTGCTTCACAACAGCATCAAACCCACGGCAAATAACTCATGCGAAAATGACCAACGTCATCAGTCTACCCCAGGCTGTTGCCCCAGTTTAGCGAGGGAGACCTTGGTCTGGAAGTAATCCAGACCTACCAGGTTATTTGCCGACTGGAACCAAGGTTGCTCACTCCTCCCTGGTTCTACATAAGTTTGCAATCAGCACAAAATTGCCTTGGGAGGCCTCAAAAGGTCTGCGGGCTCCATAACGCTGACATCCGATGGGAGAAAGGGGAAAGGCAGTCACAAAGCTCTCCCTGGGAGAAGCCGGGCTGTCTGGTAGTGCATCACTGACCTACGTGTAAGGAACTAGGAGTAATGTTCTCCTTGAGAGTTTTATTAGGTAACACCCTCCCCCCCCCAACCCAGGCAATATGACAGCCAGATCCAATTCCGATTAGGGAAACTTAATGTGTCCGGGGAGGGTGGGGGGAGAGCAGGAGAAGCAAGAGCTGCCTGACAGAATCTCTATGGGCAAATTGATCAGGCACTTCACTTTCCCCGGCAGCAGGGATGCAAGAAGGAGATTACAGCCGTAATGTCCCTCAGCATCTCTCACAGCCAATAGGGGAACTGAGAGGCTGTCTGCAGGTCACAGCATCACTGAAAGGGAGCAAGCCAGCACACGTGTGTGTGTGTGTGTGTGTGTGTGTGTGTGTGTGTGAAATATTCTAATTAACAAGGGGGGATTGCAGTCTACATAGCAGCTGGTCATGTCACTGTTTGATCCCCAGTGCTTTGAAAGGAGGGGGGGTTCATATACAGTCCCCTCGACATTTCTCTTACCCCTGTTCCAACAATTAATCAATCAGCCCTTGACTCTTCCGGCTCCTCCCAGTCCTTGTCTTGTTCAAATCAATTCGGCATTTTCAACAATACCTAGCACATGGGTAGTACCAAAGAAATGCTGAAGTGGAGGAAGAGGAGGAGCCCTCCTTGGCAGATATCTGCTGATGTATTCTAATGTGCTTTAGTTAACACTCGAGAATCTCCCCCCCCCCCCCCCCCCCCATTATTTATACATTCAGGGAAATTGGGGGTGGTGGTGGACTGTAGAAGTACTGGAATTGGGCTGTGCCATGGTAGCAGACTACAGGTGGGAGATTCCAGTTCTGAATGTGTTTTTGGGTGCCCCCCCCCCCTGCTGCCGCTTCTTCCTCCCCAGAGCCAAGAGCTGGCCTTGGCTCTCCGCCACTTCATTGGACTGGAGGAGCTTCAGAAGTGAGGAGGAGGGCCTGCAGGGAGCAGCACCCATTTGGAAACGCTGCCTTCAGCCTAGGAGGATACTTGGCTAGCAACCCTAACCTTTGGACACACCTCCCAGAAATCAAACTTTGTTGGTCTTAAAGGCGCCACTGGACTCAAACTTAGTTCCCACATCTATTGTTAACTCCTTTATTATCTGCATACCAGCTTACTGCTATTTACATGTCATACCTAATGTGTTATTCCAGTCTTAGCTGTATTTATTGCTCAGTTACTTAGGCATCTTGACGCTAATTAGCTCTTCCTGGCAGCTCCTAGGGAAACCTGGACCTTTTCCACACACTGGAGTTACTCCTGGTTTTCTTGGGAGTTGATCCACAAGGATTGCAATCGGTTTGGGCATGGATAAAATGAAGCACTATGGAGCCAGAACCAATTGTATGTGTGTGTGTGGGGGGGGGGGGGAATGTGGAAAAGCCCCTAGTTCAGCCTGCAAGCCTGACACCATGATATCAGGTGTTTAAGATAGTGCAGGAAAAAACCCAGACATTTTCCTTTCATGATTCATGAGGTTACACAACAGGATGGGCCTCGTGTTACAAATTTCTACTAGACCCAGAAAAATAATGCTTGGGCCCTGGGGAAAATTAAAAGCACGTGGGGAAAAAACCATGTCCAAATGTGAAGGGAAACAGTGGGTGAAGAAGAGTTAAAACAGCACCTCAGAAAGAAGAACAAATCTGATCACAAGTGACACAGAAAGGTTTGGGAAGGCTGAAATGGGACCATCATCACATCTTCTGGGATGAAGAAGAAGAAGAAGAGATTGAATTTATACCCCACCATTCACTCAAAGTCTCAGAGCGACTTACAATCTCCTTCCCTTCCTCTCCCCACAACAGGTGGGGCTGAGAGAGCTCTAAGAGAACTACTCTTGAAAGAACAGCTTTGAAATAACTTGTGACTGACCCAAGGTCACACCAGCAGCTGTATGCGGAGAAGTGGGGAATCAAACCCAGTTCACCCAGATTAGAGTCCACACTCCTAATCACTACACCAAACTGGCTCTCAGTCTGTGTAGCACCCAATACACTGGTTATTCTGGACCAGTTTCTATATGCAGAAGAGTTTTCCTTGGAGTCTACCATTTCAGGTTGCAAGTCATATAATGGGGGGAGTGATTTCAGGGTTTCATCTCCCCCCATAACAAGAACTCCCTGACACAGACGACTGGCACATCAAGCAGGAGGGTTCAAGCCCAGTTTTCTCCTTGACATGAATTTTATTTTTCTGTCTTCAGGGAGGTTCAGTGGGGAAGCAGTCAAAACAGAGAGCCCCTACCTGCCACTTGACATGGTACAATCCAGGAGGAGCCTTCTCATTTAAATCCACTTCAAAAAGAAACTGGCCCTTCTTTAGGGCTTCAAGGTACTAAAGGAGCTCACGCGACAAACCCTCCCTCATCCTCCGTTTTGTGACAGAAAACACTTCCTTTTCCCAGAATACCCAATTTAGCCACATTGCCTCTTCCTTCCAGACACTGCTTTGTGAATAACTGAGGAGAATTTATGGGAATGGGGCAGTGGGGAGAGATGTGGAAGAGAAGGCAGGCACGGTTTACAAAGAGATGCATCCTCTGGGGTGCAACGCTGCCTCATTAAGCATTTGAAAGGCCTTCAAAGAAGCCTCCAAGTTTGAGAGCCAGCCAGATCGTGGGCTCAAGGCTCATCCAGCAACGAGGCTTCCTTAACAAGAGCAATTGCAGCAAAGCACGTGAGCTGGAATGTAGGTACCTCCAGAGCCAACTCTAAGCACACATTTTAAGCATCTCTCTAGCTCCGGGGCAGGGCTGGGGCTCAGTAGAAGAGTGTCTGTTTTGCCTGCAGAAGGCCCCAGGTTCAATTACAAGCATCACCAGTTAAGGACGAGGTGGTAAGTGATGGGAAAGACCACTGCTGGGGACCCTGGAGAGCCACTGCCGGTCTGAGTAGACCCATGGTCTGATTCAGCAGAAGGCAGCTTTGTGTGTTTGTGTGTGTGTGTGTGTGAGAGAGAGAGAGAGTTAGAGTTCAAGCTCTTTAAATGGAAACTTTTCAGAAAGTTTGCATCATTTCTAGGCAGCTGTTCCCAGTGTTCCCCCTAAGCTGAGTTAGTGTGAGCCAGCTCACAGTTTTTTAGCCTCTGGCTCACAGATTTTTGTCTTAGCTCAGGAAGGATGGCTCCAGAGCAAACTAATTTAGGCAGTAGCCAAATCGCTCGCTCACAACTTTAATGCCAGTAGCTCACAAAGTACAATTTTTGCTCACAAGACTCCACAGCTTAGAGGGAGTATTCCCTCACCCTGTCTAGGTTCCACTTTTCACTCTGTCCGGGGATAACACAAAACCATGGCTTAATTAAAGGAACGGTGGTTGTTTTGATTGTCTGAACATGGACCATTCCACAAGCTATGGCTCATTAGGGTCTCTGAGACCAGGATCCGAAATGATGACTTTAAGCTGGCTTATTAACCGTAGCCTCAAGTACAGTTTTGTGGACATTCTAACTTTGGCCTGGAAATGCCCACACACAGGGCCCAGATACAGAGACTTGGGCCAGAGGGAAGGGGACGAAATCAACGGCACCTTTAGGGAAGACTCACCTAGACCTGGAGTGTAATGAAGTACACATCTGAGGCCTTTCACTCAGACCTTTTCTTTTCCAAGGCCTTCTTTGTTTTCTGAGGTCCTTGAACAGTTTTGGCCTGCATGCCCTTTAGCCTGGGATCAGAACAAGTTCCCTCGAGGAGTATTTTTATCCATGTATATACTTATACCCTGCTTTTGTCCCCCCCCCCCCCGAGACCCAACAGAGCTTTTTCTTTTGCCGTTAAGTCACAGTCAACTTACGGCAACCTGTGGTGGGGTTTTCAGGGCAAGAGGCGTTCACAGGTGGTTTGCCATTGCCTGTCTCTGCATAGCGCCCCTGGTCTTCCTTGGAGGAATGCCATTCACATACTAACCAGGGTCAATCCCGCTTAGCTTCCAAGAGCTGATGACACTGGGTTACCCTTTTGTTGGGTATTACAAGTTCAAAACACTCAGGGTTAAATGTTTGTTTATGTTACTCACAGGAAGTCACATGTTTTTCATGTAACCAATGTTCTTTAGATGTAGGAAGCCCGGGAATTTTCTCCCTGATCTAGGAATTTGATGGGGACTAAAGTGTCAAGGTGTATTACCATTTTATGGCTTCTCTTCCCATCTTTAGTGTTCTAAAGAAGAAGAAGAGCAGCCATAATCTCCTCTTCTAGTTTTGTCTTTGTAGAGTAAGGATGTAGCTGATTATGCTCTGTTGTTATTTTTATCCCAGTTACCCTTCCCATGCTAGAATTTAGTAAAAACTAAAAAGAGTAAGAATTTAGTAAAAAAAACCAAAAAGAGCCAGTTTGGTGTAGTGGTTAAGTGCGCAGACCCTAATCTGGGAGAACCAGGTTTGAGTCCCTACTCCTCCACTTGCACCTGCTGATGTGACCTTGGGTCAGTCACAAGCTCTGGCACAGCTGTCCTTGAAAAAGAGCAGTTTGTGTCAGAGTTCTCTCAGCCACACCCACCCCACAGGGTGTCTGTTGTGGGGAGGGGAAGGGAAAGGAGTTTGTAAGCTGCTCTGAGACTCCAAGTGAAGGGCGGGGTATAAATCCAATCTCCTCCTCCTCCTCCTCCTCCTTCTTCTGTTTTAATCACACATGGACTCTCACTCTGGCTCTGCTGGACTATCTTATCTCTGCTAAATACCATTTTTTCAATATCTCACTATCACCCAACACCTTTGCTATCCAGGTCAGGGCCATGCAGTTAACAACATCATTTCCTCCCCCTCCGTTGTATCCTCAGAACAGCCACCCTAGGCTGAGAGATTGAGTAGCCCCAGATCACCGAGTGCTGTGGTTAAGAGCGGCGGAGTCTAATCTGGATAACCAAGTTTGATTCCCCATTCCTCCACATGCAGCCAGCTGGGAGACCCTCGGTCAGTCCCAGTTCTATCAGAGCTGTTCTCTGAAGAGCAGCTCTCTCAGCCGCACCTACCTCACAGGGTGTCTGTTGTGGGGAGAGGAGGGAAAGGAGATGGTAAGCTGCTTTGAGACTCTGAGTGAAGGGTGGAGCATGAATCCAACCCCTTCCTTCCTTCTTCTTTCTATGGGCAGAGAGGGAACTCAAACCTGGGTTTCCCAGATCCAAGTCCAACCACGACACCACTGTGGTCATTTTGAAGCCATTTGGTTTGCTTTTAAGGCCCATTCACACATTATTTGTCAACAGAGTCACATAACTACCATGAGGGGATCTTACCATGTGATGTTTGCATAAAGGGTCTGCTTGAATGAGGAGTGAGAGCTGGTATTTAGCATGCCAGAACAACCCATGGAAACCGCCAGTTTGCTCTGGTGTAGCGAGTGCCTGCTGTCTGCACACATGGGTGCAATGACAACATAAGTATTTGCTGTGAGTATTTAATATAATGTGCATTGATGTCACTGCCTCTAAATGTATTGTGATATGAACCTATAAATTACGGCCCTCAAATGGTAGCGGCTGAGGAAAAAACGCTCCTGAATGCATTCACACAGGGCTACAATTTGCAGACTGTCATGTGGGCCTTTGCAAAATGTGAAGATCATGTATATTGCTGCCAGCCACAAACAGAAATGTGCAGTACCAATGTGGAGAATCACACACAGTGCAGAAGACCCCTGTGATAAGGGGTGACACACATTATAGCCCCCTTATGGTAAAAAATGTCATGCATTTTTCAACAGCTTCTGCATCATGGCTGTAATCTATAAATCAGCTCTCGGTTATTCATGCAGGGTTTTGTGCCTGTTTCCCTTTAGGCCCGGTTATTCTTGTAGGGTTTTGTGCCTGTTTCCCTTTAGGCCCAGTGCTGCAAAACCTGAGAACTTCAAGCAGCTTCATCATCCATTATATTACACTTGTGCAAAATACACTCACAGCTGCTGGATGACTTTGGACAAGCCATAGTTCTGTTAGAGCTGTTTTTTTCAAGGACAGTTCAGGAAAGAGTTCTCTCAGCCCCACCGACCTTACAGGGTGTCTGTTTTGGTGAGGGGAAGAGAAAGGAGTTTGTAAGCTGCTCTGAGACTCAGAGTGAAGGGCGGGGTATAAATCCAATCTCCTCCCCTCCACCAAAATATATGAAAAGATATTAGCTGCCTGTTTATTTTCCAGTGTCATTCACCTGATGACTGATGGCGGAGAAGGAAAGGAGCTTTATTATGTGTCTGTCCTGCTACCAAACTCAGTATGGGGGGTGGATTTTGTATTTTTTCATTTTTGTATGCCTGTGTGTGTCAGTTTCCAGATGTGAAACTGACAAGGCCAGGGAAGTAGTCTAGGACTGCACGGCATCCAACAACAGGTGGACCTCACCAGATTGGATGTTCCTCCATACAAACAAGAAAATTTATAGACAGAACAGAATGTGAGCGAGAAGGTTGGAGCAGAAGCCTTTCCTCTGACGTCTAGTTTTGTCCATGGAGGAAACTTTTCCTAGGGAGTCATGCATCTGAGCCCCTCCCGTTGTTTCAAGTGGTACAGCCCAGACTACGTCTCCCAACCTATCAAGTTTTATTTATTTACTTGATTTATATCTCAACTTTCACCTCAATGGAGACCCAAAGCAGCTTACATCATTCTTGTCTCCTCCGTTTTACCCTCACAAGAACCTTACGAGGTAGGTTAGGCTGAGAATGTGTGACTGGCCCAAGGACAAGCTTCCATGGCGTCAGTGGGGGGACTTGAATCCGGATTTCCCAGATCCTGTTCTGACGCTTGAACCGCTGCACCATGCTGGCTGGCTTTACCCTCCTGGTTGGCTGAATGGGAGTATTCCATCCAGGGAGCCCCACCTGCATGCTGAAATGGTACAGCCCAGATAACTGTTGATCACATCCTCAATAAGAACTAGGCATGCTTTGTGTCCCAAAGAGCAGCAAATTAGGGATGGCCAAAGCTCTGCCATTGGGACAGCAAGAGGACGGGGCCCGCATGGAGCCTTGACCACTGAAAGGAGGGACTGAAGGTAAGCAGGCGGAACTAGTTCACTGGCCAGAAATGATGCAATGCGCCAGGTTCAGTCCCTGGGCTGAGATCAGAAAACGAACACGTGTGTTTTAAACGGTGGCAGCACTCTGAGCAAGCTGGCGCAGCAGCCTTGCCAGGACAGCCAACTGTGGAGAAAGGATGCTTGGCTATTCTGCACACATGGGGTTGTCCACTTTGGTTTGGGGAATTCCTGGAAATTTGAAATGGAGCCTGGGGAGGGCAGGGACCTTGGTGGGATTTAATAGTGCAACAGAGCCTGCCCTCAA
>NW_015167163.1:42852-72912 GCF_001447785.1 Gekko japonicus
GGTCAAATCAGTCGATCCTAAAATAAATCAACCCTAACTGTTCCCTGGAAGGCCAGATACTGATGCTGAAGCTCAAATACTTTGGCCACCAAATGAGAAGGGAGCACTCACTGGAGAAGACCCTGCTGCTGGGAAAGATTGAAGGTCAAAGAAGACGGGGACAGCAAAGGATGAGATGGTTAGACAGTGTTATCAAGGCAACAAACATGAAATTAAGCAAACGCTGGAGCACGATAGAAGACAGGAGGGCCTGGTGTGATGTGGTCCATGGGGTTGCGAAGAGTCGGACTTGACTCTGTGACTGAACAACAACAGTGCGCAACCTGAACCATTCTGCTTTCGTACTGTAACAGACAGTTAAACTGCAGGAAGAGGTACCTAATCTGTGCAACGTACGTCACAAAGACCCACGTGGTTGCAACCACATTCAAGAATGGAAGCCGCAGCACCTGGTGGTTATTCGGAGAGGTGGTCTAGGACAGCCGTTCACAAATTGCAAGTGTTTTTAAAAGGGGATTTCTCTGCAGAGGAGCTAAGTGGCTTAGGCACTTGACTCTATCCTAGAGTGTCAGACAAAGGTCCGGAAGCCTTAGGTTCACATCCCCACTCAGTTAGTTGCAAAGCATACTGGGTGACCTTGGCCCAGTCCCTCTCTCCACCCACCCACCCCCACTTAACCTACCTCACAGGGGTGCTGAGAGGATAAAATGAGGAAAAGATCACCACACGTCCTGCTCTGAGCTCTCCAGAAGATGGGCTACAGCTATGCAACATAATTTTTCTCCGAAAGGGATCCAAGAAAATGCTCTTATTTGACCTCCCTCTAATGCTCCCAGGCACTTGGGAAAGAAGAGTTACTTCTCCTACCAGGGATTCTGTGGTGTTTTCCAGCGCTGAGGCCGCTGATCCGTCTGCTGGGATTGCTCCAGTCTGCTGGAAAGCTGGACGGAGTTGTAGGTGTGCTATGAGCTTGTTGCAGCTCTGGGGAATTAAAAAAAGACATTAAAATTAAACATTCTTAGCCTGAACTCTAGTTATACCTATAGACATCTGCCATTGCATCTGTCACTTTTGTCATCCCACCTTTCCCGTAAGGAAACCAAGAAGTCGCTCTGCACAGTTTCTCTACGTTAACTGCCTGAAAGGTAGATTTGGCTGGCCTTCCAGTGAGATTCCTGGCTGTGCAAGGATTTGAACTCAGGTCTTCCTCGTCAAAGTCCAGGACTCTAGCCAGGGCATCACACCAGTTCTACAAGCAAAAGGTACTGTTATGAGATGTCGTTTGTCTATTTCAGTGGGTCTGTCATATTTCCCGCCCCACAGTTTTCTTTCAGTCATTTGTCAGTGTGCATCTGTAACTTCCACTGTGTGATCCTCACTCCTTTTATTTGGTTTGAGTTCATAACGTTGTCTTAGGCTGCTCCCGCATGGAGTTTTCTATCCAGTTTACCATCCATCCAAACTGCAGCAGGGCTTTTTGGAACACTGTCCACTCTCCAGGTCTCCCCCCTGCTTTGCTCGGATCTTACCCCAAACTTGCTTAGAATCATAGAGTTGGAAGGGGCCATACAGGCCATCTTGTCCAAGCCCACCCCCTTCCCACTCAGTGCAGGATCAGCCCAGAGCATCCCTGACAAGTGTTCGTCCAGGCACTGCTTGAGGACGGCCAGTGAGGGGGAGGCTCACCACCTCCCTAGGCAGCGGACTCCACCGCTGAGCTGCTCTTCCTGTAAAAAGAGCCCTTTGATATGATCACACTTGAAAGCCTCACGTCTCTTGAGAAACCTGTATAAGGGCCAAGAAGCGACAGTTAGAACCGGATATGGAACAACTGATTGGTTCAGCATAGGAAAAGGAGTACGACAAGGATGTATATTGTCGCCTTGCTTATTTAATATATATGCAGAGTACATCATGCGAAATGCTGGCCTGGATGAATCACAAGCCAGAATTGAGATTGCTGGGGAAAAGATCAACAACCTCAGATATGCAGACGATACCACTCTAATGGCAGAAAGTGAAGAGGACCTAAAGAGCCTCTTGCTCAGGGTAAAAGAGGAGAGCGCAAAAGTGGGCTTGAAGCTCAACATCAAAAAAACTAAGATCATGGCATCCGGCCCCATCACTCCTTGGCAAATAGAAGGGGAAGCTGTGGAAGTAGTGACAGACTTCACGTTCCTGGGATCCCAGATCACCGCAGACTGTGACAGCAGCCATGAAATTAAAAGACGCCTGCTCCTTGGGAGGAAAGCGATGGCGAACCTAAACAGCATGATAAAAAGTAGAGACATCACCCTGCCAACAAAAGTCCGCATGGTCAAAGCAATGGTATTCCCAGTAGTCATGTATGGCTGCGAGAGCTGGACTATAAGGAAGGCCGAGCGCCGAAGAATAGATTCTTTTGAACTATGGTGCTGGAGAAGACTCTTGAGAGTCCCTTGGACTGCAAAAAGATCAAATCAGTCAATCCTAAAAGAAATCAACCCTGACTGTTCCCTGGAAGGCCAGATAATGAAACTGAAGCTCAAATACTTTGGCCACCAAATGAGAAGGGAGCACTCACTGGAGAAGACCCTGATGCTGGGAAAGATTGAAGGTCAAAGAAGACGGGGACGGCAAAGGATGAGATGGTTAGACAGTGTCATCGATGCAACGAACATGAAATTGAGCAAACTTCAGAGGACGGCGGAAGACCGGAAAGCCTGGCGGGAGCTGGTCCATGGGGTCGCGAAGAGTCGGACTTGACTGTGCGACTGAACAACAACAACATTTGAAAGCTCATGCTCAAAGCATCCTTGCGTGTCAGGTGGACAGGAAGCTGCTTGTTTTTAAGGTCCCACCTTCATGGGATATATTTTCCTTTGGTTGCCCCCCCCTGCAGCTTCTTTCCCCCACCCTGACATCAGAGGGATTTGGGGAAGGGGGCTTTACATGGGGGCTTTACATGAACTCATGACGCTGTCTTATACTGAATCAGACCCTGGGTCCATCAAAGTCAGTATTGTCTACTCAGACTCAGTATCATCTGCTCAGCTCTCCAGGGTCTCAGGCTGAGGTCTTTCACATCACCTCCTACCTAATCCTTTTAACTGGAGATGCTGGGGATTGAACCTGGGACTTTCTGCAGGCCAAGCAGTTGCTCCACCCTTTAGGCTTTAGGTTTTGCATCGGCAATTGCGAGATGGTTATACTGAAATAACGTTATTCCTCTCAATTCCCAACTTCCAATTTTAAAAAGCACTTTTCTTTATATCTCTGGGAATTCATACAAAAGTGACTTATTTTAGCTCTGGATCCACGACCACAGAGATGCCGCCAGATATGACCATTCCTGATCCTTGCCCCCGGCCCATCCCTCTTAGCATCACTTACTGCTGGGAGCTCAGCCGCTACTTTGTGAATCTCCGTCCTACTCCCCAGCTTGAGGGAGCCACAAGAGACAGGTGGAAACCCACCAAGTAAGAGATGAGAGTGTTTCTGTCCAAGCTGGAAAGGAAAGCTGCTTCCTATGGAAGACTGTTCATGTAGTGGTTAAGTGCACTGTTTGGTGTAGTGGTTAAGTGCATGGACTCTAATCTGGGAGAACCGGGTTTGATTCCCCACTCCTCCACTTGCACCTGGCTGGATGACCTTGGGCAAGCCATAGTTCTGATAAGAGCTGTTCTTGAAAAAAGAGCAGTTTCTGTCAAGAGCTCTCTCAGCCCCACCTACCTCACAGGGTGTCTGTTGCTGGGAGCTCAGCCGCTACTTTGTGAATCTCCGTCCTACTCCCCAGCTTGAGGGAGCCACAAGAGACAGGTGGAAACCCACCAAGTAAGAGATGAGAGTGTTTCTGTCCAAGCTGGAAAGGAAAGCTGCTTCCTATGGAAGACTGTTCATCCTAACGGGCCTAAAGTGTACATTAAACCTTCCTGAAAACCAAAGAGCCTTTTCTATAGTTGGTTCCAGAGGCACCAAGCTGGACCGGAATGCAAAGGCAAGTATTCTGACCCGAGCTGCGAAGGACCCATCCGATCACAAGCCGCAGGGGTGGCCTTCTGGACTACCGCACTGTATCCTGGCAACCCGGCCCTGCAGCGTCCTTAGCAGGGAAAACGCAGGACGGGAACGTCTCTCTGCATTGCTTGCGGCAATTAGCAGCTTCGGCAAGCAAATTAGGTTTTATATTAGATTCTGTGGAAGTCACTCGATTCAATTTGTGCCTGAACTTTGCAGATAATTGAATTAGGACCTCTGCGAACCTCAGCATCCCTGCGGGGATGAGTGGGGGCCCCCGTCGCCAGGTGGGTGGGCACTGAGCTAGTTCTGTTCTCACCCCAAAATCTGCATGGCGTGGAGACATGAACCGGCGCAGACCCCTTTACTCAATACCAAAGGATGCAAACTGGCCTGCACCACAGATGTGGTTTAAAGATGCTAAGATGGTTTGTGCAGGTCTGGATCCATGGTCAGAAGTCCCACCGGGCTGCTGATTGCAACAATCAACTAAACCACTTAGGGAGGACTGTCAGCCACATTCAATCGAGGTTTTTAGATGACTGCTGAAAACTTTTTTTTTTATGTTCCAGCAGGCCTTCGGGAAATCCATCTTGTTAACGATTTTGCATGTTGCTTTGGTGACTGCGTAGGTAATTGTGGTGCTCTTTTTCAGCTTTTTGAAACCGGCTGCATGAGTTATTTTAATGGTGAGCCCAAAAGTGTAAAAACAAATAATGTCCATTCTTCATGATGCTTCACACCCCAGGGTAGCACTCTGGGTGCATTCAACAAGAATCCTTCTCAGGAGCTAAGCAAAGCATGAAAGGAGGGGGCCAGATGGTCAGTTATTGTGATTTTATGAAGGCCCCTGACTGTGAATGATTAAAACACCCGTGACTTCCTGCCAAAGATGGGATGTTTAGAATCAGGATTCAACCCTTCTTAACTCTGCCACACTTTCACAGGCACAGATATGAAGAGCTTGTAGGTAGTAATCGTGGGGGGGGACGGGGACACAGACTCAGGTGAGTAGCCAGTCCAATGTTCCCTCTAAGCTGAGTTAGTGTGAGCTAGCTCACGGTTTTTGAGCCTCTGGCTCACACATTTTTGTCTTCGCTCAGGAAGGATGGTTCCAGAGCTAACCAAGTTATGCAACAGCCAAGTCACCTGCTCACAACTTTAATGCCAGTAGCTCACAAAGTAGAATTTTTGCTCACAAGACTCTATAGCTTAGAGGGAACATTGATAGCCACGTTGGTCTGAAGCAACAGAACAAAGTTTGAATCCAGTGGCACTTTTAAGGCCAACCGAGTTTACAAACCCACAAGGAGCCCTCACCAGAGCTGAAATTTTGGGGCACCAGCCACACCCCACTCAGACCACATGTCAAGCATGTAGCTTAACGCTAGAAGAGCCTCACTAACTCTAAAGTTTGGTGTAGTGGTTAAGTGCGCGGACTCTAATCTGGGAGAACCGGGTTTGATTCCCCACTCCTCCACTTGCACCTGCTGATGTGACCTTGGGTCAGTCACAAGCTGTGGCACAGCTGTCCTTGAAAAAAGAGCAGTTTCTGCCAGAGCTCTCTCAGCCCCACCCACCTCACAGGGTGTCTGTTGTGGGGAGGGGAAGGGAAAGGAGTTTGTAAGCCGCTCTGAGACTCCTCTGGGTAGTGAAGGGCAGGGTATAAATCCAATCTCTTCTTCTTCTGAAGATGGTGCAGCAACGGACTTTGGGTAAAGCGTAAAGCAACTGTCCTGTGTGTAAAGTGCCATCAAGCCGCAGCCGACTTATGCCGACCCTGCAGGGTTTTCAAGGCAAGAGAGGGTCAGAGATGGTTTCTGCCACGGCCTCCTGCACAGAGGAGACCCTGGACTCCCGTAGGGGTTTCCCATTCCAATGTTAACCTGGGCCACCCCTGCTCAGCTGCCAAGACCTGACGAGATCAGGCTAGCCTGGCCCATCCAGGTCAGCTGCCCCGAGAGGCTGTGAAATCTTCCTTTGAAGGTGTCCAGAAAACTGGGACCAGGATTTCCTATACTGGGAGAGGGGGGCTGCAGCACATAACCCACTGCCCCCCCGTTCAGCTAGGGTTAATTATATACAGGTGGCTATTCCCTGCTTAGATGCTATGAGAACCAGCTTAGTGTAATGGTTAAGAGCGGCAGACTCTAATCTGGGAGAACCGGGTCTGATTCCCCACTCCTCCACATGCAGCTGCTGGTGTGACCTTGGGTCGGTCATAAGTTTTTTCAGAGCTGTTCTCTCAAGGGCAGTTCTCGGGAGAGCTCTCTCAGTCCCACCTACCCCACACAGGGTGTCTTTTGTGTGGAGGGGAAGGGAAAGGAGATTGTAAGCCGCTCTGAGACTCCTTCAGGTAGTGAAGGGTGGGGTATAAATCCAATCCCCTCCTCCTCCCCACTGACAGCGCTGTTTTCTCCATCCCATTCCCCTGTTGTGGCCATTCCTTCTTGCCACCAGAGAGCCTTTTTGTTTTAATCAGCAACTGACATATCATTATAGTGTTATAACAATCTGTCCGTCAGCTTCTCTGAATTCCCAACTTTCATTAGCGTTTAAAGTAAGTCCCTTTCATTATATATAGCTCTGCAACAATAAGGTCCAGAAACTTTAGGTATGGCAACCACAAAGGCTGCCAATTTTTTCCTAGCAGGGCTCCAGGGCCTTTCATGGGTACACAGCGAGCAGAAATCCAGAAAGTCAAGTTTCTTTCACGTGTATGCCAGGAAAAAAGGCGTGTTGATCTGCTGATTGCTGGGTAGCGCTTATAGGCAGAGGAGCCCCGCCAGAAAAGAGTCGGCAACTCTGCCTTCCCAAATCCATCACTCTGGCTCTGAAGCTACTGCCTGATCGTGTGTGGAGTCTTACCTTTCTTGCTGTTTTTCTCCCAGGTTGTCTGGAGAATAAGGTTTGGGGACGAGGGACTGGCCGCCTTCCCTTGCCGTAACGCTCCCCGGATTTTGGCATGATCTATCCTCAGATTCTGGCCGCAGAGAGGGATCAGCCTCTGGTCACCTGGCCGTGCCACTTCCATGCTTGGCAGGCTGGGGCTGGAAAGGTGTGGCAGGGGAGCACTGCAGAAGGTTTTCAGGTCCTTTGCAGGAAGGTCCACGTAGAGAGTTCCGGACAAGCTGCTGCTGCTGCTGCTGTCAGGCACCAGTGGAACAGCCTGGACGTGGGATCCTTGGCTCTGCCTGTCGAAGGACACAGCTGCACAAGGGGAGTGGAACGCACAAGGTCAGAGCCAACACGCACAGCATCCCTGCCCGTGACAACCACTGTGCTTCCCCCCCCCTTTCCATCCCAGCGGGTTGCACGGTGTGTCAAGCAAAAGAGCAGCATCTGTTTGGGAAAAACGCCATGAGCCAGGGCTTGATGTCAGGATACCCTGAGGTGGGACAGCTGCTCGGGCCTGGGACCTCTGGCACAGGGCCCACTGCCACTGCCACACTCCTCCACGGGCCTCTCCTGCTGCTCACCTGCCCCTTCTTCCCCCCCACCCACTTGCTTGAAAGCACTCTGCCTCCCATGTTCCCAGCCATATGCAATGCCCAGAATCGTCAGGGACAGATGCCCCATCCAAGTACTACCAAGGTGGGGAAAGGATGCACGGGCATGTGGTTTGGTGGTTGGGAATGGAGGCAGGAACAGGGGGCCTGGTGGTGGGCAGGAGACATGGGTACTGTCTGTCTAGGGTCCCCCACGATCTGCAACTGGCCCTGGCATGAGTCCCAGCAGGGGGCTCCAGGCCAGCTCCTGGAGTCTTCTGGTGCATGCGCCGTGATGGCATCACTCAGAAGCGCCAGGCACATCATGCGGGGGACACTCTAGCATTTGGGTAAAAAACTCTATGGTCACCATAGAGTTTTTACTCGAATGCTAGAGCATCCTCCACACGATGTGCCTGGCACAGTGACATCACCTCCAGGTGACGGCATCATGGTGGGCACGTCGGGTGCGATGGGGCTCTTTGGGGACAGGGCTTCCCCTGCTGGGCAGGTGGCCGGTCCCACCCCCATGGCAACCCTAGGCATGAGTGGGTACCTCCGTTCCGACTCCAATGGGAGCTTTTCCCATTCTTGTTCCTCCCACTCTTTGGAATGGGCTCCCAGAAGTGATCCAGAAGACTCCATTCCTCCCAGATTTAAGACGGTCTGGATGTTTGAGGTTTAATGGATGTTTTAGGGCTCTCTATTGCAGGCAAACTTCATTTATGGGCTCAGTGTGTGAAATAGTCTTTGTAGCTTGCTGTACACACTTGGTTTTTATTTGGGGTATTATAAGCTGCATCCTGACCTGGAGGGCCCGCCCCAGGCTGGCCAGATCTTGGAAGCGAAGCAGGGTCAGCCCTGGTTAGTACTTGGGTGGGAGACCAACAAGGAAGTCCAGGGTCATGATGCAGAGGCAGGCAACCGGAAACCACCTCTGTTCACCTCTTGCCTTTGGCTGCATCTTGACGGCACTTCCCACCCCCATCATAAGCCGCACTGAGTTATCTGGGAGGGCAGGCGTGACAGAGAGACAGAGGGGTGTGTGTGAAAGGGTTTGGCCCCGCCGTCAGCAGGCGAGACTTACTCGATTTGTGGAAGTCTTTGGGCTCAGTCCACAGGAGTTGGCTGCTGAGGCTGCTGCTGGTGCTGTAATTCTTGGAGCCAGGGGTGGACTTCCAAGTGTTGGAAAGCCAGGGGGAATCACTTGGGTCTACCCTACAGTGAAGGAGACAGCAGTCATGGGAGGAGGGAGGAAGGATTGGAAAGGCAGGCAGAAAAGAGTGAAAGTCAGTGATTCACACATTACAGGGTGGGTCTGGGGTCCCCCTCCCTGTGCGAGATGTAACACAGTCAGTAATGAATTGCGGGTCCTCCTCATTTCCCACCTGTGTGGTGCCTGATTCAGATCAGGACCATGGTGCTGGTAGGGATGGAGCTTCAGTTTCCTCCCCTGCACCATTTTCAGGCACTTGAAAGGATCCCAAGGAAGGGAAGGTGATAGTTGGCCTCCTGAGGAAACCTGTGTGCCTCCCAGGGAACTTGTGGCTTTCTTGAAACAGCACCCTCCCTGGACGGTTTCAGGTCAGGAAAATGGAAAGGGTGGATGGATGAAGCCCCTCTCCACATGCACCGTGGTTCTGATCTGAATTGGGCACCACAGGTACAGGAACTGAGGAGAACTGGCAGAGTGGGGACCCCAGATGCAATGAGTGGACTGCATAATATCTCAATAGAAGTCCAGTTCCTGCATAAGCATTGCCATTCAAGCCTGGCATTTGCACACAGACGATTTGCAAGCCACAGAAGCGTGTGGCACTTCCTCAGTGTCTCAGAGCCCTCTGCATTTGACAACCAGGCAGAGTAGACACCCCATAACATGTATGGGACCTTTCTAGCTCAGAAAGATACCCAGAGGTGGTAGAAGAAGGAGGAGGAGAATGAGAAGTTGAATTTATACCCCACCCTTCACTCTGAGTCTCACAGCAGCTTACCATCTCCTTCCCTTCCTCTCCACACAACAGACATTATGAGGTAGGTGGGGCTGAGAGAGCTCTGAGAGTACATCTCTTGAGAGAACAGCTCTGAAAGCACTGTGACTGACCCAAGGTCACCCAGCTGGCTGCATTTGGAGGAGTGGGGAATCAAACCCGGTTCCCCAGATGAGAGTCTACCCCTCTTAACCACTACACTAAACTGGCCTTATCCCTAGAGTCCCAGCAGCTACAACTTACCTGTGTTTGATGATGGTGTCGGCACTTGCATTCCTGTACAAACCTGAAGAGAATGAGGAGTGAGACGTTACAGTGAGCCACACCAGTTGGCAATTCATTTCCTGAACTGTGTGTTTAGCACAAGGCCTCTCCTTAGGGGCCAGACTAGAAGTTAGGCATACAGGCATACGACGTTGCCCTTAAGATTCTTTCTAAACAGAAAAGGCCACTTCTGGTAAGTCGGTCAGGATCAGAAAAGCCAACAGAGTGGTGGCACTTAAGCCGTCTTCTTGCCACCTGCTCTTTCCCCACTCCAAGCCATCACTGTCTAACCATCTCTAGCCATTGTGGGGTCCCAAATGGAACCCCCTTTTGGAAAATACCCTCCTCCTGCCCATGAAGCCCTCAGAGGGGCTGGATCCCTACTTTCTTGAGCCAGGAAGCACCAGGCTGAAAAAGAGGGGCTGCTGAGCACTGTGCTGGATTTGTCTTCATGGTTCAAGGGCGACTTCCATTGCTGCACCCTCCCTTCTCCCACAGGGCACTTTCTGGCAGGATCAGTGGGGTGCAGGATCAGCCCCAGATGAATAGTCACCTCTGGAGGGGGGGGTGTCCTTGGTCCCACCCCTCCATTTTTCATTTTTGGAATCTCCTGTTTTAGTTCATTCCATTATTTGGATGCAAGATTTTGCGTGCGAGATTTATCTCTGTCAAATGAAGATGATAAACGTGCACACTAGGATCTATAAATCTGTAATTTATTTATATCCCACCGAAGCAAATAAAAAGAAATCTTTGTCCTCTATGCTTATAGCAGATTTTTAATTCTGAAAATAATTGAACTGAGAAATTGAACTGTGTATCCACATTGGGTATACCGGTAAAAACTAATGTCACAGTAAGTGTTGTCAGCATTACAAGTCAAGAAGAAATCTCTGAGGACAGCCTGTGATACCCCACTCATGCTCTGAATCCCTGAGGACATCCCCCCCTCCCCGGTCACCTGCCCCCTACATCTGGAGTGGATGGGTAGTTGTAAATGTCAGCTGTCCCTGCCAGTTCTCCTCCCACAACCCTGCCAAGGTTGCCAAGTCGTTTCTCAGCCGCAGCGGGGGACTCCCGGGTGGCAACTGGCGCGTGTGCGTGCAGCGCACACACGTCACCAGGAAGTGACGTTAGGACGCCGGGCATGCTGGGGGCGGGGCCACGACCATCGGAGGGAAAACTCTATGGTTTTCAGTTTTCCCCGCCCCCCGGGGGGACTTGGCAAGCCTAAACCCTGCGCATGATTCAAGTTCCCCCACCACAGCTTAAAGGATCCTTTGGGGGACAGGGGAGAGACAGGGACCTCAAGAGGTATGTGTGCTGAGTCCTTTGGGGAAGGGCAGAATTCCATCTATAGCTTGAGACACACTCATAACCCATGAAATGAATTTTGTAGGACACCACTTCTTATATATATCATTATATCTATATATCTATCTATGTGTGTACAGTGGAGGGGAGGGAGGGGGGGCAGGCTGAGTCATGCAGACTATCTGGAACATCCCCACAAGTCCATTTTCCTACAAAAGGCCACAAAATATCAAGCCACATGAGACACTGAGAGCTCCATATCCCAAACTTCTTGCATATGTGAGGATCCTAGCATTTCAAGGAGGAGGGTCTTTAAATAGTCAATTCCAGATCCTCAGTTAAAGGGATCAGGTAGAAGGTGATGAGAAAAACCATGACCTGAGCTCCAGGAGAGCTGCTGCCAGTCTGTGTAAATACTGACCTTGATGGATTGGTGGCTCGATTCAGTATAAGGCAGCTTTGTGTGTAAATAGCAGGCTTTGCTTTGAATTTGGAAGTAAGGTAAAGGTAAAGGTTCCCTTGCTCGAAAGCCAGTCGAATCCGACTCTAGTGTTGCGGTGCTCACCTCCGTTTCAAAGCCGAAGAGCCAGCGCTGTCCGAAGACGTTTCCGAGGTCATGTGGCCGGCATGACTAAACACCAAGGTGCACAGAACGCTGTTACCTTCCCACTGAAGTGGTACCTATTTATCTAGGAAGCGAGACAGCGGGAGGAGGCTTTCTTACGCGCCCCCCACCCGCTTCTCTTGCCCACCTGGGAAGCCGGATGGACGGGAGGATCTTCTGCGGCTCCTCCTGCCTCCCCCCTTCTTTCTTCCTCTCTCTCCCCCCTTTCTCTCTCTCTCTCTCTTTCTCCTTCCTTCGTGTCTCTCTCTCTTTCTAGGGGTCTAGGGGCCCGTTGTCTCAACGGGCTTTGCTCCCTAGTTCTCACATATTCCCAAATACCAATATCGATTCAGGTAAATAGTTGGGAAACACAAATTTATTTGGCTCCATTATACCATATGGGGACCAACCCCATAGGGTAAAACGGAGAAGGGATTTAAGCTTTAAATGCTTGCTGAGTTCACTTGCTGAGTCATGCCGCTGCCTCGGCACAACTCTGCGAGTGAATTCAGCAAGCATGTAAAGAGATCACAATCTCTTTAAATGCCTTCTAGCCACACCCAAATAAAAGCCAAATAATACCAGCTTTTATTCAGGTATGACTATATCAGTAGCCGAATACAGATCTCTGATCTGTATTTGGCTGAATAAATACCCAAAAAATACAGACGAGGTATTTTTCAGGTATTTACTGGTCTCAGTATATACAGAGCACACACCCTTATTTGGAAACATGGCATTAAAGAAGGGAGGGTTTGAGCCATTCTTCCTGCACTGTCTTCCTGATTTACACATCCCTGCTTAAACCCCACCCCCTTCCTAGTCTTAATCAGGCTTCTACAAAAGTGTGATTTAAAGAAAAGAAATGTTGGGAGTTCCACTCATGGAACTCTTAGTGTCATGATTGGTTTGGTCTGGACATAGCACTCCAGCACACCTTCTGTATAAGCCTAAAGTCAGACCCGATCCCCTGGAATTACACCTCATCTCCAGACTACAGAGATCAGTTCACCTGGAGAAAAAGGCTGCTTTGGAGTGTGGACTCTATGGCATTGTACCCCACTGAGGTCCCCCTCTTCCCCAGGCTCTGTCCCCAAATCTCCAGGAGTTTCCCAACCTGGATCTGGCAACCCTACCCCCCCCCATCCCCTGCCAGGGGCCAGGGTGGATCTGGTAACCCAAATTCAAATACAGCCTACCCCACCTTCGCTGAGACCATAGTGCCGTCTCTTGCTATGCAGCCGGGCTTGTTGCTGACAAACGTAAATGGCCAGCACCATTAGCATGATCCAGAGAGCGGATCCCACACTGGCAATGAAGACAGGCTGGCGCATCACTTCCAGGATGTAGTTAGCAGACAGGAAGTCAGGAATCGTTGCCATTTTCCCCACTGTAGGTTCTGGGGAGAGAGAAGGAAAATAATAAAAGTGTCCCATCGACAGTGAAAACTAGGCAGAAGATTGGACTCTGACTACAGTTGACAGAAGCCATGGACTTCTATGTTGGCCTTTGAGGGGGATAAGCAGCAGATTTTGCACACAGAAGGTCCCATGTTCAGACTGTGGCATTTAAAGGCCCTCTGGTTGCAGGGTTTTATAACTTGATGCAGGCAAGGAGGCAACACAAGGCGGATATATAACATGTTGCAAGTGGAGGACTGTACACTGTCTCCTTCCTCAGACTTCAGAGAAGGCACCATAGATTTAGAGATAGATAGAGAGGTCAGATACAGAGCATCCTTTCCCTCCTGCTATCTGATACTATCCCTTTGAAGTAGAATGCTATTCTTAGGGACAAGACCTTCCTTCCAGCTTAACCTCTCTCTCCCACACACAAAGAAGAAGCATGCTCTCCATCTTTGGCACCATGGATGCAGGCCATGCATTCTGCATCTGCATCCATCAAAGCTAGTTAGATTATATTCTATCCCTATCTCTCACCTACACTATCTAGAATGAAGTTCCCTAAATAAAGAACTCTTATTAGTTTGAAACTGACAAAAGGCTCCATGCTAATTTGTACCTTTGCTAGCACACACGGTACTGAGAAGCTGCTGCATTGTGTACGCCTAGTGCACCCTGTTACGTAATCGAGATTCCTGGCCATACCATACCAGTCTAACATCACACACAGTTTCATTTGCCTGTCCTTTTTACAGCACATGCTCTGCTTTCTTCTCCATGCTTCTGCCTCCGTCTGCTCTGCTTTCTCTTTCAATATAGTGGGGTCTAGCCAGCCCAGCCACGGACTACAGATTCCCTAATGGGACAAACCTCTCAACACCAATAATAAAATGAACTCCAGCTATGCTAGAATCAGAGTTGCCGTTTGCCTGATTCCGGCAGGGGATCTCCTGCTGGTGCACCCTGTCCCCCTATTGGTGCTCAACAGGGCAGTAGGGGGAAATGGCGGGGAGGGAAATGGCATCACACAAAAAACTGTGCAAGCAGCTGAAAAAAAACAGAAGTGAAATCCCACAACGCCCTAGAAATCCCCCCCCAATCACTATGGTTCTTACCACTGAGAGTGGGAGAATACCTAGAGCAATGTGGGACACAGTGACGTCACTTCCAATTTTTCAGCTGCAGATGATGTTGCAGCATTCCGTGTGACACAGTTCCTGTATGTTTCTGCCCTTGCCCCAGCCCTCCCACTGGTTACTAGAAAAAGGCCGGAAAGCCTAGCTGCAGAACAGAAACTGAAGGTCTGGCTTTGTCCAAAGCATCTTCCTACATCATTCTTCAGGTCCAGTCAATCCATAGCTTTGCATATCCTTCATTCATCCCCCTCCCTTCTGAATTCACCACCTGGAGAGCCCAAATCTTCTACAATGACCTTACAGAGATGAAAATCCGTATGTACAGAAGAGGAACAAGCAGAGGTGTGCTGGCCCTACCCCACGCCCATGCACAGTCACTGACTCCTGAGCATGGAGTCTAGGCAAATGGGAAATGTTCCCATGTAGGCTCTTGTCCTTGTGATGGGTAATCCTCCCAATCCCAGGAAAAGAACCTATGATCATACACTACATGCATAGATTCTGTGCTCACAAGCCAGTGATAACACATAGGCAGGAGGTGGGGCTAGAGCACTCATGCCTGTTCTCCCTCTACTATATGGTGATTTCGATTTGCATAATATTGTATGGCAAGGGCTCCATGGGTTTTGAACAAATGGTCTGTGTGTCTGCATGGATTCCTCCACCCTAGGAACAGTCAACGTGGGGAAGCTCTGTGTCCCAGACAGTGGTCCAGAGACTTCCTGCCTCGCTCTTCAGCCCCTCATAGCTAGTCATGCTCTGTGACAAAGTCACTGTTACTTGTCAGAGCCAGCTTCACAGTTAGGGAGACAGGAGTGCCTGCCGTGACATACAAGGCCCAAAGGGTGATGTAACATTACTGTATGGAATATCACACCTGTTTCTTTTACAAATGGAACTACAAGCGAAACTGTTCCCTTTCCAATTTAGTAGGGTTGCAAGGGGAAGACAGATAAAATTGGTTTGGGAGCTACATCTGGCCCATGGCTACTGGGCAACCCTTCTGTACAGTTTACACAAGCAGGGCATAACTAAAAGGTAAAGGTAAAGGTTTCCCTTGCTCGAAAGCCAGTCGAATCCGACTCTAGGGGTGCGGTACTCATCTCCATTTCAAAGCCGAAGAGCCAGCGCTGTCCGAAGACATTTCCATGGTCATGTGGCCGGCATGACTAAACACCAAGGCACACAGAACGCTGTTACCTTCCCACCTATTTATCTACTTGTAATTTCTTGCTTTCTAACTGCTAGGTTGGCAGGAGCTGGAACTAGAGAAAGGAGCTCACTCCATCATGCGGCACACTCGGGTCTAGAACTGCTGAACTACCAACCTTCCACAGCCTGTGGTTCAGCGTCTTAACCACTTGAGCCACCGCAGCTCCTAGGACATAACCAATCTAAAACTGGTTTAACTGTCTTGGCTTGTTCCCCAGTTCTAGGGGACTGTCATTTTTGTGAAGGCCGTGTTTTCTGAGACAGACCCCTAGTTCTTTGACAAAACTAAAATGCCTGTGAGTTTGGATGGCTAAATTGATTTGATAGTGGTTTTCAATTTGGTAATAAGGACCACTGCAGGCCCCCTAACACAAATTCAATAGCAGGCTCCTGCTTGTGACATGCAGGACATCTCAGGACAGGCCACAGCGGGTATTTCTTATTCCCATGGTTGAGCCTCACAAAAGGCCCAACCCCGAGCACAGTATAATTTTCCAAGAGGTTAAGTGCAGAATAGCATCTCTCACCTAGGGTGCTGCATACAGGGTTACTGGCCATTCCGACTCCTGCTCCATTTATGGCTGCTACCCGGACGCAATATTTTAGCCAGTGGCCCAGACCTGTAGCTTCTAGATTATGCGTTCCTCCATCTACTGTCCTATTAGAGCCTCCATGTGTCTCGTTACCCAGGAACCAGACCTGAAAGGACAAAGAGAGTCTGTATGGCAAGCCAGTCTTTCTACACGACATTAGCACAGGTGGGACTGACCAGGTACAACCTGTGCAGCCACACAGCTTGAGAAGCCACGGAGGCGGAGCTAACAAAACCCACCCAATCGCAGAAATGCAATGTGAGTTCACCTCCTGTGTATGTATACCACAACACAGTGGATTACCAAGGAAAACAGAACAAAATTAACCACATTTTTTAAAATATGAAACTAATCACGTTTTTTACCATGTGATCTTTCTTTTAGGATTTGGGGGCAGAATATATAGTTCCTCCCTTTGCTTTAGGCTGAAAAAGTGAATGTCCAAGGTGAGTTTCATGGCTCATTAAAGTTTTGAAAATGGCTTTTTCCCTGCTCCCAGTCTAACACACTACACGTTAACACTACACTGGGTTAATCTGAAATGCTAAGAAGGTGACATCTTCAAGGACCTCCAGTGGCCATCAGCCAAAGCATTGGGACCACACAGTTTTTAGTGTGCACACTCCCTGTAAGGTTCTTCTCCTACCAGTTACGGTGTTGAACCTCCAGTCATCAGTTCTTGAGGCTCCTCCAATATTCCAAACCAAGTCTTCCAAATGTTAAGCTCCCCAATGCCTTCTATCATTCCTCCTTACCTGGTAACCCTTAATAATACCGTTGTGTGCATCCTGCGGTGGAGGCTCCCAGGAGACTATCACAGTGCCATTCCCACCTTGTGACACGGTAATGCTGATGCTCTGAGGAGCGGCACTGGGTGCTGAGAAGAAAGGAGAGGTCTACTTAAAGGCTTGGAGGAGAAAGGGCAGCGCCTGACCAATATGACCAACAGTTTACCTATCAGGAAAACACACAGGTATTTGCCACTAAGGGGTGTGGAATGGTATGGTATAGCCCAATCTTGGCTATAAGCAGGGCTGGATCTAGGGATGGGCATGAACTGGAAAAATGCAGTTCAGGTTCGTGGCCAAACCACAAACCAAATCGAAGCAGGAGGTTCGTTCGTGAATTGAACTGGTTTATGGCCCTGCAAACACCATTGAAAGGGACCACAGTCCCTTTCAATGGGGGTTTGCTGAAAGCCCGAAAAACAGCTGAGATGCAGGGAGCAGGCTCCCCACCACTCAGCTGTTTTTCAAGCTTTCTTGTGCATTCCCTTTAAAGTTTAAAGAGACTGAACAAGACAGCCCCAAACAGCTGAGCGGTAAGAAGCAGACTGCTCCCTGCCACTCAGCTGTTTTTGTGGCTTTCATGGAAAACAGAAAGCAGGGGTTTTCTGCTCTGCCCATGAACTGCCATGAACCCCTGCTTTCTGCTCTATCCATGAATCCATGAACTGCCATGAAGCCCTGCTTTCTGCTCTATCCATGAACTGCTACGAGCTGCTTTAAGTTTGTGGATGTTCGTGATGGTAGACCCGTCACGACCTTTGGTGTGCGAACCACAAGCAGGGCAAAATTTGTGACGAACTTTGCTTTGTGGTTCAGTTCATGCCATCCCTAGTTGGTACTTGGAAGGGAGACCACCAAGGAAGACTCTGCAGAGGACAGCAATGGCAAATCACCTCTGCTTCTCACTTGCCTTGAAAGCCCCTTGCTGGTGTCACCATGATTCAGTTGCAACTTGACAGCACAAACATACATACATATTTGCCTCTAGGCCAAGGATTAAGGTTTATATCTACAGCATAAATTATGATCTCTGTGCATCTGATGTCAGTGCAATGGCTGAGACTTCTCTTCTGGCAAGATTCATACCTCTCTAGGTCCTGCAAGGACCAAGAGCACATAAATATTCTATGAGCCTCCAGGGAATCTCTCCATCATCTCAGAAAAAAACATTCACTGAGCACACACAGGCTGTATCTCTAGGACAGGGAGTGTATCAGAATCTCACAAGGGAGATGGTGGCATACTGGTACCTTCTTCTGGGATCCAGAGATGTCTCGTATTGCTCTCTGAGCCGTGGAAATTCCCTGAATACGGTCGCACTTTGAATTCATACTTGTAGCCTCTCTCAAGAGCTGGAACAATAGCCCGGTGGTCTCTTGGGACATTCCATTCAGCCCAATGTGTGCTCACAGGAAGCAGTGTGCGGTAGAGGACCATGTAACCTTCTATGTGCTGGGCGGTGGGGATGACCTTCAAGACAAAGGACAGAAGTAAATAAAATGACAGTATTGTTAGGAATGAGCAGTTTTCTGGAGGACAAAGAGAGACTGGTGTGATCTTGAGAGACAGATGAAGCCTCTGAGTAGCACAGGAACGACAGGAGGAAAGTGGGAGTGGATGAGCACAAAAGCTGAAGTTTTGCACAAAGGTTAAATTCTGCATATTTTGGCAATCCAATTCTGAACGTGTGATTTTAAGATTTGGATTTTTGAGCGATACTTGTTGCCAGCAACACAGAGCGTTCATTTGCTCCATTAATTTTTAAGTCCCGTTTTTGCTTCTTTAAAAAACAACAACAACCAATCCTTTAAATCTAAAAACACCCACAATCAGGAATTTTGTAAAAAACCAAATTAGAATGCATACACATTCGAATTCTTGCAGTCAAATTTGAGGTAGAAGAATCTACCTGATCATTTTTATCCTCAAGTGCATCTCAGTTCTGAAACACAGTATCAGTGGAAGAAATGACTAGGTCATGACCCTTCTAACAAGCCCGTTGTCCTAATGAACAGGGGTAAACACAACTGATTTCTTCTAGGTAGCTCCTATGAGCAGAATATTTCCAGTTTATGGTTTAAGCATGCTGCTGATTCGTCTCCTTGGTGAGAACTGAGAAATTATATTTAAAGCTAGCCGATTCAACTTAACTCTCTTCCCCAGTCCTCTCCCCCATTTTCTCCATGTTATCTTCTAATATGATCAGCAAATGTACTATTTTATTTATTTATTACATTTATATGCTGCCTTTCTGTTCCACTCATAGAATAGTAAAATGGGATTTAAAATCCTCTTCTGCATCCTCCGGGGACAGCTAACTCTCCCTGGCTTTTGTTCTATGACAGTTTAATAATGCCATTTATATGCTTGTTATGTTTTACTCACTTTCCAGTGCAGGTGGGCTGCAGGAGCCGAGGAAACAGCAGTGACATTTGCCAGGTAAACCCTGATGTCCATCAGCTCCTTCAAGGCACCTTTCGGCCAGTCTTGCTCCCTTTGGCCAGTGTCCAGCAGATCTAAAGACCAGGGGGGGGGGAATCATGAGTCCTTGTCAACTTGGACTTCATCCTACTCAGGGGATGGATAAGGTCTCCCTTTAGGATAGGGGTCCAAAAACTTTTTCAGCCTCCTGGCACCTTTGGAATATTGAAACACTGTGGTGGCCATAAAATGCCTGACGCAAAATGTCTGCCACACGAGGCGAAGACAGCCAGCAAATGGCTGCCGCAGCTGACCTTCACTTACACAGTGAGGATCCTTGTGCTGTGGTGGCAGCTTCTGCCAAAGCAGTGTTTTTAAAAATCTGTACAGCCAATCAAATCTCCAACGACCAATTAGAAGCCTTGCTGGGCAGAAGCCCCACCTGACCCCGCCCACTTTCTGAAACACTTGGTTGGCACCATGGCACCCACAGACACCATGCACTGGGGCTTTTCTCCAGACCAACCAGTGGGATGCTTGAGAAAGCAGACCTTGAGTCCTGATGTAGCTTGAAACTCTGCCTTCCCTGGGGGTTTTCTGACCAGGGACCAATATGGTGGCCAATGGTGTGTATTATGTAACCAGGGAATGAATCCATTCTGCTAGTCTACTAATCCAGCAAACAGACCTACTTACCTTGCACTGTTAAAGATGCCTTGGCAGAGATGGTCCCCACCTGATTGTAGGCGGTACAGGTGTATTTCCCAGCATCGGACATGGTCAGATGGCGAATCTGAAGGGTGTTTTCTTGGCTTATGTCATACCTGAGAGGAGAGGTACAGAATTCATAGCAGCAATTAAAGGCTTTGCGCTTGCTTCTGTGTCGTCCTTGATAACTGTGCAACATCAAGTGATGACCTACATGCATGAAAGAGCAACTGCAAAAGACAATTCTCACTCTTGTACCACAGCAGTGGCTGATTGAACTTCTTACCACACCAGTTCTACCTACCAGTTTGAGAGCGTTGGGTGTAGTGGTTAGGAGCACAGACTCTAATCTGGGAGAACCAGATTTGGTTCCCTACTCCTCCACATGCAGCTACTGGTGTGACCTTGGGTGAGTCATGACTTATTTTAGAGCTGTTCTTTCAGGAGCAGTTCTCCAAAGAGCTCTCTCAGCCCAACCTACCTCACAGAGTGTCTGTTGTGGGGAAGGGAAGGGAAAGGTGATTGTAAACTGCTCTGAGACTCCTTCGGGTAGTGAAGGGTGGGGTATAAAGTCAATCTCTTCTTCTTCTACCCATTCATTTACCAAAGTGGGGTAAGTTTAGATATAGGGAACATAAGAAGAGCTCTGTTGGATCAGACCAGTAGTCCGCTTAGTTCAGCATCCTGTCTCACACAGTGGCCAACCAGTTCCCCTGGAGAGCTAACAACAGGGCATAGAGGACAAGACTTTCTCCTGATGTTGACTCCTGGCTCTAGGATTTAGAGGTTTAGTGCCTCTGAATGTGGAGGTTCCCCTCATTCGCCATGGCTAGTAGACACTGATATATCTATCCTCCATGTATCCACCTTTTAAAGCTGTCTATTCCTGTGGCCATCATTACATCCTCTGGCCGTGTATTCCACATTTTAATCACTCTCTGTGTTATGAAGGGAGACAGGGTGATATTTAAACTCCCATTTTTTAATTTTCCGTTCCTTCAAGGTTGTTAGTTAATTGTTGCCCAAATGTTATTTTTTCCTTTTTGTAACCAACAGTTGCATATACAACTGTGTTTCCCCCCTGAAAAGTTGGTGTTCTTTTCCATCTTTGCAGATATAGCTTAAAATTGGCTCATGCGTATCAAGATACAGAGAGAAAGCCGGGAGCCACCTGGTTAGCTCTGATAGTCTCTCAAAAGTAAGATTTTGAAGAACATAAGAGAAGCCATGTTGGATCAGGCCAATGGCCCATTCAGTCCAACACTCTTGTGTCACACAGTGGCCAAAACTCAGGGACCATCAGGAGGTCCGCCTGTTTGTAATCAGACCCCTCCTCCCACAGAAGGAGTTCTTTTGATAAATGAAATGCCCTTCCCTTTAATATGGAATATGATTTACAGTTGCCAACTTTAAGCTGTCCTCTAACTGTTCCTTTAATTCCACTTTGATCAGCAGTAATTACCAAGTGACACTATTTAACTTCATGTCATCAAAAGCTTCAACTATGGAAAGCTGAAGAATGGCTAAACAGAATGGCCAGATTAACAAATTATATATATAAAAGACCAGTCAAAGAATTTGGAAAAAAAATGGGGAAATTATTATGCATATTATAAGTAAAGATGAAAAATGAGTGATTTGTATTAAAGCTAATGGAATGTTGTTTTTTGGATTCATCAATATAACAATGGCTTAGCCACTAATACAACGAAGGTTGTTACAGATAATATTATAATGGTGCAAGTATTATAAGTATTTTCTGAAATAATGTTATGCACAAGACCATAAAATCAAATTTTTATGTATATATGCACCTATCTTATAGTTATACTGAAATGCTCTTAAAATGTATTATTTGACTTTTTAGTATAGTTCATGACAATTGCAGTAGTATTAAGATGTAACGGAACACACTATAATGTAACATTTAATATCTAGCAGTCAATATTAATAGTAACTAATGGTATTCTAGGCTTTAATGATAAGAATATATGACATTTTAATATTATATATGTGTATTTTAAATGTCTATGTCAAATGTTCTATATTTACTCTGATGCTGATCATCCTTGTAATGAATAAGTTAAGAATTTGTATAACATTTATATTTCCCTGTTCCCCCCCCATCCCTATCTTAATTCAAAGTAAGCAAATTAAAGGGGGGGAGCTTTAACTACCTGTTTCTGCATATTAAACGTCTATTAAAGGGACTGGACATTTTTCCCCTGGAGAGCTGGCAACCCTAATTAGGAGAAGTTGTTTTTAATTTGGAGAAATGTTTCTCAAATGACTGGAGGAAAAGGTCTGGCTGCTGGTCACAAAACAGAGATACCTCTACCAGTTGATCTGTTTGATAGTGAAGAATTAAAACCGAAGGGGTAACTTCATTACAGCCGAGTATCTGGACTGGCTCTGTAAATTCCACATTCCCCACGGTAAAAACAGCTACCTGTGTTTTCGATTTTACCATAAAATACTTTCAGAGAATCTAGACCCAACAACTTGCTAAACCTCCTCCATCAGCACAGCTTAATTAGGCCTTTCCACAATGACTGAACAGGGAACTTCAGATGAGGAACCTGAGAAGAGGCCGTTGTACCTGAGAGAGGCTTTGATCCCAGTGGCCTGACTGGTGGTAGCCACACAACCTCAAGGAGTGGGGAGCAATGCACTCAACATGGCTAGAGACAAGTGAATAAACTCTCCAATTCTGGATTTACAGGCCAGGACACAATGCAGACAGAATATAAGCCTGCAGTACAACTAGTATACTCACCTTTCTGAGGGAAGCTCTCCATACTCCTTGTGCCACTGGACAGTGGGCACTGGGTCTCCATGGACTGCACACATGAAGTGAATGGTGCTTCCAAGTTTGGCCACAATGTCACTAGGTCTCCGAGTGAACACTGGCTTCTCTAGAAAGGACGAAGCAGACGATGTATTCAAATATGATCATTCCTCAGTGTGATGGAAACTTTGGACAGCATGCCTAAGAGATTCCATATTGTGTGTTATACCCTGACCTGGATAGCCCAGGCTAGCCCAATCTCATCAGATCTCAGAAGCTAAGCAAGGGTTGGCCTTGGTTAGTATTTGGATGGGAGACTGCCAAGAAATACCAGGGCTGCTATCCAGAGGCAGGTAATGGCAAACCACCTCTGAAAATCTCGCCTTGAAAACACTATGGGGTCATCATAAGTCAGCTGTGGAAAAAAAAGTCAGCTGTGACTTGGCAACAAAACAAAACTTATGTGTTATGGACTCTGAGCATCACCATCTGTCACCATCACCACTTGCATACAAGCTGACTCACCTCCTCCCACATCTGCATCCCCTTTCTCATACTTTCCAACCCTGGATCCAGTAAAATAGGTATAATTACTTCAAATCCAGTTAAATAAAAGAAACTCATTAGAGGTGAATAACCTCAATGATGTAGCCCTTTTGACCAAGGATTGATAGTAAGCCTCACTTCCAAGGACCTCTGTTACATGATTTGTTGATGGCCATAGATGTAGATGTCTTCAAAGGAGGATAACAGACACACATAAAGGAGCGGTCCATCAGTGGCTAGCCATGGTAGCTCAACAGAACTTCTATGTTCAAAAACAATAGTTACTGAAGGGGCAAACTATGAGGAAGTCCCATAGGTCTTGTGCCCTGTTTGTGGGATTTCTGAAACCACCTGGCTGGACATGGTTGGAAACCAGATGCTGAGCTAAATGGACATTTGGTCTGATCCAGCAGAGATGGAGAGACTCTCTCTCTCTCTCTCTCTCTCTCTCTCTCTCTCTCTCTCTCTCCCCCCATGTCTTTTAAAAAGAAACTTGTGAGATCCAGTTGCTAACTATTGTCTAAGTAAATACAGTTTCAATATTATGTAATAATTAAGTATTCAAGTGAAACAGGTACAAGTGATGGTAAACAGATATCCTTCCTGTTAAACAGACAAAGCTGAAGAATATGTATTTTCTAAATAATCACTTTTTATAGTTAGGAAAAAGCTTGTAGCAGAATGTGGAATGGTATGGTATATAACCCAATCATGTCAGATTGTAGAAGCTTAAGCAGCGTCAGTACTTGGGAGACACTTTGGAAGGCTCTGCAGAGGAAGTCAATGGTCCAATGGTTCAGATCCTCCCAAACCAGTTGACTGGATCCATGCTGAGTGTTAAGCAAATAGTGGGGGAAGAGGAGATGTACAATCACTGCTGAGTTTCTTACCCAAGACAGACACCAAGGCTGCTCTGCTTTCTCTCTCTCCTACTGTATTAGTGGCCAAACAAATATATGCTCCCGAATCACTTTTCAGAGCATGGGCTACCAGAAGGTTTGCACCAGAGACCTGCAGAAACAAGAGTGGAAAGAAGATGTTGGAGCCTTGGATCTTCAATAGGAACTGCTGGAACGTTTCTTAAGGTTTTGGAACAGTATTCCAGGCTTTGATTTGGAAATGGGTAGATTGTAAATGCCGTTATTTTAAATAATGTGTTTGCTTTGCTCAGTTTAAAGGTGTTCTGTATTCTCCATTATAAATAGTAGCTGATTTTCTCATGTAAAATCCTGGGGAGGTGACTTCTTCTGTGGAAGAATGTTCCCTCACCAACACTGGAAAACAGCGGGGAATTTTTTCTTAGGTGACTGCAAAATCTGAACTAGAAAGTCAAATTTTAATTTTTTTTGCTGCTAGTTATTTTATTGTCTTGCATGTTGCAAACCACCTTAGCTATTCTTATATAGACAAACAATAAATAAGTAAATAAATATTTGTGTGACCAAATTTTGGACATCTGGTTGGCCGCAACCAAATTTAACTGAGATTCTCTCACCTATGTCAAAGATGCAATTCTGCATAAAAGGTCCAAAGGTCCATTTAGTCGAGCATCCTGTTTCACACAGTGGCCAACCAATTACCACAGAGGGCCAACAAACAGGGTATAGGGACCAAGACTTTCCTCTGATGTTTCCTCCAAGTACTGGTATTCAAGGGATTACTGCCTTTCAACGTGGAGATTCTCTTTAGTCATCTTGGCTAGTAGCCATTGATGGACCTCCTCCATAAATCTGTCTCACCCCCTTTTAAAAGGCTCCTAAGTAAACTCAGCAGTCATGGGATAAGAGGATGTCATCTTGTGGATTAAAAACTGGTTAATTAACAGGAAAATGGACTGAGTATAAACGGACAGTTTTCACAGTGGAAGGTGGTAAGCAGTGGGGTACTGCAGGGCTCAGTACTAGGTCTGGTGCTTTTTAACTTGTTCATTAATGAACCAGGGAGGACTGTGAGGCGCTCCAGAGGGATCTGTCAAGGCTGGGCGAGTGAATGTCAACATGGAAAATGAGGTTCAATGTGGGCAAGTGCAAAGTAATTTACATTGGAGTCAAAAATCCTAATTATAAATATATGTTGATAGGGTCCAAAGGGCGGTAACTGACCAGGAGAGAGATGTTGGAATCATGGCAGATAATTCACTGAAGATGTCAACTCAGTGTGTGACTCCAATAAAAAAAGGCAAATTATATGATGGGGATTATTAGGAAGGGGATTGAAAACAAATCAGCCAGTATCATAATGCCCCTGTATAAATCAATGGTACGGCCTCATTTGGAATACTGTGTACAGTTCTGGTCACCATACCTCAAAAAAGTTACTATAGCATTGGAAAAGGTGCAGAAAAGGACAACTAAAATGATTAAGGGAATGGAACACCTTCCCTATGAAGAAAGGTTAAAGAGGTTAGGGCTTTTTAGCTTGGAATAATGATGACTGATGGGTGACATGATAGAGATTTACAAAATTATGCATGTGATAGAGAAGGTACAGAAAGAAGTACTTTTCTCCCTTTCTTACAATACAAGAACACTTGGGCACTCAATAAAATTAATGAGTAGTAGGCTTAGAACAACTAAAAGGAAGTATTTCTTCACCCAAAGAGTAATTAACACTTGGAATTCACTGCCACAGGAAGTGGTGGCGGCTACAAATGTAGACAGCTTCAAGAGGGGATTGGATAAACATATGGAGCAGAGGTCCATTAATGACTATTAACCACAATGTTTAGATGGAATGCTATGTCTGGTGCAGTGATGCTCTGTATTCTTGGCGGAGTTCTGGCCCGTTGTTGGACCTCCTGATGGCACCTGGGTTTTGGCCACTGCGTGGCACAGAATATTGGACTGGATGGGCCATTGGCCCAATCCAACATGGCTTCTCTTATGTTCTTATCTATGTTACTGACCCTCACTGCAGCAGTGAATCCCACCATGTAATACTCATTGAGTGAAGAAATATTTATTTTTGTCTGTCCTGAATCTATTTTCCATTAACTTTAATTGCCCAAATATTCAAATACTGCGGAAGAGGGAGAAAAAGATCTCTCTATCCACTTTCCCCCCCATGGATACTTCTATAAATCTCTATCATGTCCTTAGACTTCCTTTTTTCTAAGATGAAAAGTCCTACACTCTTAAGATTTGCTAAGGTGCTTCAACCACTTAATCATCTGGGTTGCCACCCTCTGTACTATCATTGTTGACTTACAGTGACCATTCATGTATATTGGTACTGCCACATCTTTCCTCTATGTCACATCACATTCTGCCTTGAAATAACACGTACACTTTGAATATGCAAAAAATAAATTCTAGTACAGGCTGTCGATTACCTCATAACGTCCACTTTCCTCATTTATGGGGATTCCATTCTTCTTCCATGAGACTTTAGGCTCTGGATGTCCCCGAGGGGGAGTGCATTCTAGCAACAATTGTTCTCCACTGGTCACCACTGAATCACTGGGATGAAGCCGAAAATCTTCCCGCAGAGCTATGAGGAAAAACAAATTGTCAAAAATTCTCTCAAGGGAATTGTTGCCATTTCCCCACAAGTTTCTGGCTAAGTAGCAGAAGTTTGTTCAGGGCTAGTGAGTGAATGAAGAATGTCTTGAGGGACTGAAAGGTTTCCCTCCTACTTTATGAACGCTGCTCATTTTTATGTCTGAACTGTCTACTTATTATCTTGCATAAAGACTGCTATGTTTGTCCTTTGTAGACGGCAGAAGGGCACTGTTGGCAGGGGATGGCATATATCACTCCGGAGGTGGAGCAGGTGAATGAGCCCTTGAAGGTATGTCTGATTGGTTATTAAGTTCCTACGCCTCCATAAAAGCCTGTTTTAAGGTTATTATGCCCCAGTAAATCTGCCAAGTTTTAGAATGTCATGAGACTTTTAGTTGTTTTAACCAGCGCTAAACTTTGAAAGCCTTTGCAATGATTATGCTGCCATTTCAACCCTTCCTTCTTCCAGGGACTCTTCATATCTGCACTAAGGGTAATGTGGCACTTTTAGGGTAGAAATAATCATTATACTTCACAAAGGGATGCTACCAAAAATGGCATTCCGATGTTGGTGTTCTCCATTCCTGTTACAGGTAGAAGTACTTTGTATTCTGACATCATCACATAGTATATTTTCTCACCTCATCGACTGGCTCAGCCAGCGATGGAGGGGAAAACACGTAAGCTACTGATATCATGACACAGAATACGTGATTGTTATGTATTGGGACTGAAACACTGCAGGACTGTGCTCCCAGAGACAGGGTGAGCTTGGAGCCGAATAACAATAGACCAACAGGATTCTGGCAATAACCAATCAAGGTGTAGGACTGTGCTGCCAGAGACAAGGTGAGCTTGGAGCCAAATAACAATAGACCAACAGGATTCTGGCAGTAACCAATTAAGATGTAAAGTTTTGTAAATAGCCTATCGTTGGGAGTGGGGTATGTTGGGGTGTGGCCATTGCATGTAATATAACCGAGCCAAGGCTCTGGTCTACAGTCTTGTTCTTGCTGAAATCACTGATTAAAGTAGAACTGATTACTAGACTTGGAGTCTGTTCATCCATGGAACCCGCTATTTAACAGTGATCCTATACATGTCCATTATCAGGGCACAGGTACTGAACACCAAGGGGTAAAAGGAGTACTGAAGGATGATAGGGAAATGGCTGAGAAGCTAAATGCATTTTTTGCCTCTAGGTCTTCACTGTGGAAGATGAGAGGTGCTTGCCCACTCCAGAACTGCTGATTTCGGGAGGGGTGTTGAAAGACCTGAGTCAGATTGAGGAGATGAGAGAGGAGGTCCTAAAACTGATAGACAACTCAAAAACTGATAAATCACCAGGCCCAGATGGCATACATCCGAGAGTTCTGAAAGAACTCAAATGTGAACTTGTGGATCTCCTTACAATCTTTCCTTAAAATCTGCCTCCATTCCTGAGGACTGGAAGGTAATATCAGATTTAATTTTTAAAAAAGAATGTTTGTGGGCAGTGACCAGCATAAACATCAGAAACTCTGGTGAGCGAGCAAGTGAGTCTGTATGTGCTGCGTTTAGGATTCCCATTGGACAGGAGATCTCATTGCTCTGCATTGCCCTTACCCGTCGACGTGTATCACACCTGCTTTGTAAAAAAAAGCAGCTGCCAATGTGCTTATTCTGCATTGTTTATTCAAGTGATTAATATTAAACCTTTTCTATGGGTAGAATTTGGCTTACCTTAGCACAGAATGTTTGTACATCTATTCATTTATAAAGAACAGAGGACACAGCCTCAGAGAACAACTCAACATAGTAAAAACAAAAAGAGAAAACCAAATGTTATTGATAGACAATCTCCACTACCTCCAAGATTCTGTAAGCAATGCAGGCCAGTTTCCACCATCTCCCTCTTTCCGCACACACCCTTGAACTGATCTTCAGGGCAGCGTGCCACTTCAGGGCAGAGCATGCACAGTCATCAAGAATTTGTTTCTTGTTTGTGCAGGTTAAGGTTGCCAACTCTGGGTTGTGAAATTCCTGGAGATTTGGAGGTGGAGCCTAGAGAGAGTGGCATTGGAGGATGGAAGGGACCTCAGTGAGGTCTAATGCCACAGAGTCCACCCTCCAAAGCCGCCATTTTCTCCAGGGATCTGATCTCTGTTGCCCGGAGATCAACTGTAAACCTAGGAGATCTCTAGGTCCCACCTGGAGACTGACAATCCAGGATCTTTTATGGGTCATATTTTTCTGCATGCCACAAGCAAATTAAAATTAATTAATTACATTAATTAAAATTAAAATGGTGGCCAAGTTTTGCTGCTTTTGCGATTGGCACGAGTCACTACCTTGGCTATTCAATATAGCAGATTATCTGTAAAGACTGAAAATTATATTATGTACAATATACATTCCAATATTTGAGGCAGAGCAGCATCTCAGACTCTGTTTGGTTCTTTGAACATTAATCATCTCTAGGCCTGGATGGAAGGAGACTGAGCAATTGTCCTGACCTTGCTGAGCCTGGGCTAAGTTTTGGAATGCTGGGAACAGGGCGTGGGCACCAGTGGGAGACGGTGGGGAGTGGGGACTTACATTTTCAGTGGTGTGCTGATGCCATGACATTACTTCCAGTACAACCTGGAAGTGATGCCGTTGCAACACGGCACCACTTTAGCTGTCACCCCAAACTCTACAGTCTAACCATAATGCTTGGGATGGATGTTGGTGTCACCCAATGTGACATCACGGTGTTGGTGCAACAATGATTCCCCCTCCGCTCCCCAGCATTTTCTCCCGACTGCCCAACTGAGTGATGACAGGCAGAGCCAGCGGGGGGAGGGGGGAGGGTTTTTTTGCTGAAGCTGCAGACCTAAGTGGCTACCACCCCAAAATGGCTGCCACAGGGGTTGGAAGGGTGAAAGCCGAGCATCTTGCTATGGCAGATGCAGGTGTTTCTGAATGGGTACGCTCGAAGATGACATCGCTTGGGATCCTGAAGTATATCTCCTAGTCCAATACAGAGGAGGCTCTTGCAGGTTCTTGGCTGTGGGGAAGAAAGCGATTGGGCAGCTTGGCATTCTCAGGCACCCCACTGGAGATCACAGGGATAGATTGTCCCCCCCACCATTCTGAACCCAGAGACCAACATCTTGGGAATGGGAGGAAGATGTTAATAATAAGAACATAAGAGCAGGCAATGTTGGGTCAGGCCAGTGGCCCATCCAGTCCAACACTCTGTCACACAGTGGCCAAAAATACCAGGTGTCATCAGGAGATCCATCAGTGGGGCCAGGACACTAGAACCCCTCCCACTGGCACCCCCA
>NW_015167163.1:72942-96866 GCF_001447785.1 Gekko japonicus
CCAAGAATACAGAGCATCCCTTGCCCCAGACTGAGAGCCCCTATCTATACCTTGTGGCTAATAGCCACTGATGGACCTCTGCTCCATAGGCTCATCTAATTCCCTTTTGAAGCTGTCCATGCTTGTAGCCTCCCCCACCTCCTGCGGCAGTGAATTCCATGTGTTAATCACTCTTTGAGTGAAGAAGTACTTATCTGTTCTAACCCGACTGCTCAGCAATTTCATTGAGTGCCCACAAGTTCTTGTATTAATTTTTTAAATGCCATATATATTTAAAATATTTTTAAAATGCCATAAAGGGGCTTTATTGACTTATTTCATTTATACCCTGCCTCTCTCCCCAGTGGGAACCCAAGGCAGTTTACATTATTCTCCTCGCCTCCATTTATCCTCACAATTAACCCTGTGAGGTAGGCTGAGACTGTGTGACTAGCCCACGGTCACCCAGCCAGCTTCCCTAGAAGAGTGGGGATTCGAACCTGTTTCTCCCAAATCCTGTTCTGACATTCTAACTGTTGGATGCAAATGGGTATTGCGTATCAAGTACAAAGATGATGGGACTGTCGAGGGTACTCTATTGTACAAATACACTGCTGCGTTGACAGCTTCACCCCATTGGGTATTTGGTAAACCAGAATGTATTAGCACTAACCACACCCTGGCTCTCATCCAACCACTACACCATGCTGGGTTTGAGTACCATATGGTCAGAAAACGGGATATCAATAAAAAAATAATTTTGCAAGCACTTTTATAAATTGTACATGATTTTTAAAAAGGTGTTGGTGCAGTTTTTTGTTTTTTAACAAAGGGCTTTTCTGGGTATTGGTGAGCTTTACTGGAAATAACCTCCTTGCAGGTGATGCTGGAAAAGAAAGGAGAGACTTAGGCAGTATCCAAAATGTGTGCTTTCTATGTGGTAGAGAACCACTGGAGGTAACATTATCGAAGCGTCAATTGCCTGGACTGTACATGCAGTCACTGAACATCACTTGCTTCCCCACCCCTACCCCCCTTCTCCAAACTGTGATAAACTGCACAGATGAAAGCAAATGCGGTTATTTTTACTTGGCCAGCATTGGAAGCGCTGCCGTCATTTCTTAGCCAAGCTGAAACAGAACAATCGCCCTGACAACCTGAGCCAGGAACAAAGTCAGGAGGCAAAGCCCCGGGAGATCGAAGGAGAAAGGCTTTTTCTTTGCCATTCATCAGTCTTTGCCTGTTTCCTGCATTCATCCCTCCTGGAGGATGTGAATGTTTGGTGGTATAATCAAAACTCCAGGACGTGAGTCAAGTGCTTACAGGCTGCAGTCTGGAGACATTGTACCTTAGGATGTTATTGCTAGATATTTTTAACTTTGAAAAAATCTGATTGTTTCTGAACACGCACACACAGAGAGAAAGAAAAGCTATGCTTTCCTTCACAGGCCCAAGACATAAAGAATTCCAGTTACCCAGAACAAAACAGGAGCTCAGTGGCACTTTGGAGATGAATAAAAGAGTGCCATTGGACTCCCGCTACAGACTAGCACAGCTACCCATCTGGAATTATCACCATTTCACTGCAGTCATGGCTTCGCAAAGAAACTTCCTACCCCAACCAAGCAAGGAAAGATCTTCAGTACTAATACAGAACCACATATCCTTGCTGCAGACAAAAGGATTTCAACACCTGGAAGGCGCAACTAATTCAAATTCCTCCCAACCAGGTGTTTAAATTTGGTCCTGCAAAAAACTTTTACTGGTCACCTCTTCATAAAAAATGCCCAACGCAGCTCACAGGTAAAGAAGTAGGGCCACACCAGCAGTAGCTGGTGACTGTAAACTTGTGTTATGAAAGATCCACTGATGAAGCAACAGGCGAAACATGTCGGGATCAAGAAAGAAAAACAATAAAAAGTTTTTCCCAACATTTTGATTTTTCTTTTCTGATGCAAGGCAGCTCACACACATAAAACATGAAGGTTACCAACATATGACTTTCTAGTGCATTATTTGATTATTTGGAGGTGTTTTGCCCAAGGGTATTGGAGCTAGGTGTTATAATAAATGAATGTCAGCATTTCTCAAACTACTGTAGATGTCTTCTCCATGGAGTGATAATGACTTTTGAAAGTTTTTCTCCAATTGCTCTGCTGGAACTTGGAGAAGCTGCCCCCCCCCAGGTTAAGAAAGGGGACAGGTATATGAGGGGGAAAAACATTATTCATTTGGGGAACAGACACTGAAAGAAAAACAGATGAGTAGGTGTATTTGAAGTAGCAGAACAGAATCAGAGTCCAGTGGCACCTTAAGGACTAACAACACTCATTCTAGGATAATCTTTCATGGGTCAGAGCACATTTCATCACAGACATACACTCCAATGCACCCCTGACCTGGTTAGCCCAGGCTAGCCCGATTTCATCAGATGTCGGAAGCAAAGCAGGGTTGGCCCTGGCTAGTATTTGGATGGGTGACCTCCAAGGAATACCAGGGGCATGATGCAGAGGTAGGCAGTGGCAAACCACTTCTGAAATGTGCTGCATAATGCTAAAGAGCTAGAACTTCTGGTGCCAGACAATCCTAGAATCTTCTGGCAGTACTACACACACTGAAAAAAGAAAAAACTGTGAGGTAACTGCGCTAGAAAATATTTAAATAATGATCACAACATTTATACAAAAATGTGTACAAAAAATCTGCATATATAAATGCACAAAGGCAGTTGAAAATGGTGAAATTGACGATGATCTCCGGAATGTTCTTCCGAATGTGGATGAAAGCAGCGACTCTTGGTCTGTCATAACATAGTTGCAAGAGATTCTCTGAAAGGACGTTCCTAGGGCAAAGTGCTTGTATAATTAATCTCTTGCAACTATGTTATGATACATCGGTGAAAATTAATGAAATTGTTGATACGTACCTGTTGAAATAACATCGTCAATTTCACCATTTTCAACTGCCTTTGTGCATTTGTATATGCAGATTTTTGGTACACATTTTTGTATAAATGTTGTGATCATTATTTAAATATTTTCTAGTGCAGTTACCTCACCGTTTCTTCTTTTTCCGATCTGTTCTGTGACCATCATTTTTGAGCCAGTACTACACACACTCCCATATGATAATTATTATTATTACTCCAATACATCTGCTGAACTGAGCCCTGACTCTAGAAAGCTTATCCTGGAATGAATTTTGCTGGTCTTTAAGGAGTTTCTGTTCTCTTGTTCTAGAGAAGAAAGACATTGCAGGGAATTGGCTGAAGTGCCTTCAGGTTGAAGGGTGCTCTCTCTCTCTCTCTCTCTCTCTCTCTCTCTCTCTCTCTCCCCCCCTCCCTCCCTCCCTCCCCCCCATCTGATGGAGGATAGCAGATTTGCTGCCCTAGAGGAGTGGCTATTTCCCCCTACCTGCACTCTGTCTATATATTTTCAAATACCACAATGGCTACAAAAATGCCACAATACTCTCCCACAAAGGGAACCATCTCAAAGAGAAATTCTTCTGGAACTGAAATCACTCATAAAGAACAAGGCTGAAAAGGGTTCAGAAAGCAACTTTCCTGCAAGGCCTTATATCAGTTCAGAAACCCAGTTCGAGTGCATTTCAAACGACCTTATTTTCCATACATGTACATCAACTACAGCAGGAAAAAGACCAAAAAACAACTGAAATGATATCTGTGAATTTGGTAAAAGAATTATCTACCTGACTGACATATTTTTGTATCTCCTTCTATAAAAAAATGGTTTTATAAACTGCTCATGCCTCAACCAATGAGCTCTCTTGAAGTCAGAACTAAGGGAGAAATCCAAAATGGCCAGCACTGGATGGTTGTCAAGGCAACTGAGTCCGGAAAGCAGCTAGGAAGATCATAATGCCAATACCCACTAACTTCATTGCAGCTATTGTTGGTGTGAACTGAATTCATAACAGGGTATATCACTATGGGATGCAAGAAAGCTAAGGGAGCCCAGGCTTGCTTGTGATATCATGGAACCAGAGAAGCAAAATCTTCTCCACGGTGTGTGATTAGGTACTACAGAGGCTTCTGTTTGAAATTCTAAGCACATTATGGTGCCTAAAAACATGTCTGCACCTTGCCAATATAACTGTGCTTTCATGGAAAGAGGAACCAGCTGGCTGTAGACAAGCAATGCCTCTTCAATGGTGAATGTTTGTGACTTGGGAGAACAAAACACTCAGGTGGCCACTACTGTCATTGACATTACAACCTTGTTTACAGTACAACCCTATGCAGAGTTATTCCTCTAAGCCCACTGAAATAAATAGATGAAAGTGCCAGTTCCTCTAAGCCCACTGAAATAAATAGATGAAAGTGCCAGAGCGATTAGAATGTCAGACTAAGATCTGGGAGCTCATTTGTACTGGTGTGCAGGCTCTGAGTACCAAGTTTCAGAAATCAGGCAGGGCAAGGTCTTGCAGTCTGAAGTCAGGATTCCAGAAGTCAGGCTAGATAAGGTAATTCAGTCCAAGGTCAGGTTTCCAAGGCACAGTCAGTGGCTTAGCATCTAACATACGCATCACATCCATGCCTAACAGCCTCTCTTGTCTGGTTTTTATAGCCCCATGCCTAAGGGTCATGCTTACAGGTCAAAAGTAATCCTGCAACTACTCATCTTTGTCATCAGCAAGCAGCTGGCATTGGGCCAGGAGGCATGCACTTTGCCATCTTGTCTGTAGCTCTGTTCTCAGCCTCCGTCTGCAGTGCTGTAAGGGTGTAGGTGATACTGGTGGGCTGGGAATAACTAACTGAGGTTCACCTGCTGAATCAGGGCTGGTGGCTCTGCACCAGCTGTAGGCTGTGAATCCTGACAAGCCTGCATTTCATTATCTTGCTGGTCAACCTCTGTTTATTCGAGGCTGGCTACACGGGGCTCCTCTTCTCCTGAGGAGTCCTCGCTATTGCTGAGCCCTAGCTGACCCACAAATTATTGGGTGTCCTTGGGTCAGTCACTCTCTCTCAGCCTGACCTACCTAAAAGGGTTGTTGTGAAGATAAAATGGAGGAGCCAGAGTACACTGATAAGGTCCTCACTAAAGACATGAGTATGAAGTTTGCTGTAGCTCTGGTCAAGTTAGAAAGCAGGGTAGACTGATTCCAGGTTAAAAGTTTTTTAAAAACAGATTTTTTAAAAAAAAGATACAGGCTAGAAAATGTGGCAAGTGTCTGAGGCATCTATTGATGAGGGGAGCTTGCCTAAGCCAGCCACATTGGCAGTGTGGCCAGGGGTGTATGCAGATGGCACTCCCTTGATGCTGGGCTGTACTCAGCTGTACCCTTACTGCTGTATGGAATGTGGGGTGGATGTTGGCAGGGCTCAGCCACCCTCGGCACAATTCTGGGCACACGATGAAGAAATGTCACTTGTAAGGATATGTCGCTGGTGACCAAGTTCAAGACAATTCATACCATAGTACTCCCCATTACTACGTATGGGTGTGAAAGTTGGACAATGAAGAAAGCTGACAGGAAGAAGGTTGATTCCTTTGAAATGTGGTGTTGGAGGAAAGTTTTACGGATACTGTGGACTGCCGAAAAGACAAATAAGTGGGTTCTAGAGCAAATCAAGCCTGCCCTCTCCCTAGAAACTAAAATGACTAAATTGAGAGTATCATACCTTGGTCACATTATGAGAAGACAAGAGTCACCGGAAAAGACAATAATGTTAAGAAAAGTTGAAGGCAGCAGGAAAAGAGGAGGACCCAACAAGAGATGGATTGACTCAATCAAGGAAGCCTGACAGCCTTCAGTTTGCAAGCCCTGAGCAAGGCTGTGAACGACAGGATAATTTGAAGGTCGTCGTTAATTCATAGGGTTACCATGAGTAGGAAGCTACTTGAGGGCACTTAACACACACACACACACACACACACACACACACACACACACACACACACACACACTTCCTCTGAGGAAAAAAAGAAAACAGGCGTGTGTGTGTGTGTGTGTGTGTGATGTACAAAGGGCATACAATGATATAATCCACTTTGAGTACCCACTAGGGTTGCCAGCCTCCAGGTGTGGCCTGGTGATCTCTCAGCTGATCTCCAGATATCAGTCCCCCTCAAGAAAATTGCCACACTAGAAGGGGGACACTATGACATTATACCCAGCTGAGGCCCCTCCCCTCCCCAAACCCTGTCCTCCGCAGGCTCCTTCCCCAAATCTCCAGGAATTTCTCAACCCGGAGATGGTGACCGTCAATGTTCCCTCTAATCTGCGGAGTCTTGTGAGTAAAAATTCTACTTTGTGAGCTCCTGGCATTAAAGCTGTGAGCGAGTGATTTGGCTGCTGCATAAATTAGTTGGCTCTGGAGCCATCCTTCCTGAGCTAAGACAAGAATGTGTGAGCCAGAGGCTAAAAAACTGTGAGCTAGCTCACATTAACTCAGCTTAGAGGGAACACTGGTGACCGTAGTACCTGCTATGGAGAAAAGTGGGGTCAAAACACCTAAATTACTAAAATAACAGCATAGGCTTATAGTGCAGATAGCATGAGTCAGTCATGCATCCACTTGCCCCCACACGCCTTGCCACATCAAGTGGCATGCATCATTCTCCCCAGGGTCCCTGCCTCCCTTCATGTGATCCTCACAACAACAGCTGTGTGATGGAGGTTAGAACCTTCTCCCTGAGAAACTAGTCTGCTACCTGAAGGGGGTTCTTATATAGTCAAGCACTGTCCCAACATGAAACCCCTTACAAATGTAACCTGGCGTGGTGCCGTCTCGAATCCCACCCCCTTGGTCTCCCACCTCCTACTGTATGATACGCCGATCATCTTGTAAACATTTTCATATCTGAAGCCAAATGCCAAAACATCCTCCTTCTCCTGCTGATAATTTTTTGTCGACACACAGAGATACGGTTTGGAGACAGGAAAAGGGAGGCCGCTCTCTGGAATTTGCAGCCCAAAGCACCTGCTTCATCGCCAGACTTCCAGGAAGAGGAAGAGAGACTATCTGCGAACATTTGCTTGAAATGCGGCCCCACACTGTGCATCTAATATAGCGCCGCATCTCCCCAACCATCTTTGCTTGTATGAATATTTATAGCTGCCAAACACCGACGTGAGCCTTCATGCTAGGCCAAGGGAGTCTAATGGAGCTGGATCATTAATGAAGTGTTAATTGGAGAGTCGCTGGACCTGCATATTGAAGAGGATTTTAATTGCACCAGTAATTAGTGCTCTATAGTCCTACAAGGGAGACATTGTCAGCTCAAAGGTGAGGAAACTGATGAAGTCCAGGGGTGGGCACTGGCGTGGTGTTCAGCATCCCAATGGTAACCCAGTATTGTAGCATACGGGGTAAGAAAGAAGGGAGAAAGAATGAGTAGAAAAAGTCTCCCTAATGGAGAACAACAATGAATACCCTTTAGAAGAGCCCGTCTTCTAGATACGTTCTTTGCGGTCGCTCCCAGTTTGTGGGTGGCATTATTTATTCTCTGCTTCTTTGGCATGAGAGGGAGCAAGAAAGAGCACTAATTGAAATAAACATCCCTGTTGGTCAGCTCAATTCACAACCGGGCAACAAGCCGAACTGTTTTCCCCAAAGAAGTTGGATTTTTCCATGCCCAGATCTACATTCTTGGCACTGCATGCTTGTGAAAGAAGATCAGGATTAAGAGCCACTCAAGTTCACATTCCAGGCTGGGAACTGTGAGTGGCAGGGCTATATTTGAAGCCATACATTCTGAAAGAAAGACCAGGTAGATCTGAGTCCAATAGCACCTTAGATACCAACAAGATTTTAGGGGTTAGAGCTTTTGAACGTCAAAGCTGCCTTCATCAGATACAAAGAGGATGGAGGAAGTTTTGACTCTTAAAAGCTCATGCCCCGAAAATCTTGTTGGTCTCTAAGGTGCTACTGGACTTGAATCTTGCTCTTCTCTTGCAGACCAACATGGTTACCCTCTGGGGGGAAAAAAATAGGTCTCCCTGAAGGATTATGAGCATCTGCTAAAGGAGGCTCCTGATATCTTCCCCAATTTGGGCAAATCAGATTCGGGCCAGGAAATAAAACTTGGGCTCACCCAATTAAAATGATCTAACAGTAAATCGTGGACAGTCAAATGGAAGTCTTTCACACAACAGATATTCCATTGATGGAATCCAACACTATGTTGGCACGAACATGAGCTTAGGTGGCTTTTTTAAAGGATGAGACAAACACATGAAGAATGGTCTATCAGAGCTTATTATGCAATACAAGTGAACGGAATAGTCAGGTACAGGGGAAGTATTGCCAGTCATGGAAGCACCTAACAGGACAGGGCTGTTTCCTTCAGGGGTATTTTTGGGCAGGAACGCACAGGAACGGAGTTCCGGCTGGCTTCAGAGTTGGCCATGCCCACTACAGCGAAAACCTCTGCGTGTGTGGCTACAGAGGGAAGGCCTGGAGAGCAACCCCCACAAGCAACTCCAAGGCCAGCCAGCCAGGGGGGCCCTGGAAGGATCGAGGAGGCATTTAAATTCCCTGGCCTGTTCAAGGGCTGGCTAGCCGAGGCTCCCCGCAGCTGCAGGGTGCCAGGGCAAGCCAAGGGTAGGCATGGGGGTATGGCCTAATATGCTAATGAGTTTCTGCTGTTGGGTGTGGCTTATTATGCTAATGAGTCCCTGCTGGGCTTTTTCTACAAAAAAAGCCCTGGTTTCCTTCATGCCTTCTTTGTGATCTTCCAAAGGTGTTCTACTAGCCCATCTTGACAAGAGAACGCTGGGCAATATAGATCTTGGTGTGACCCAGCATCTTGTATCTTCTGACCTCTGCCCCATACTCTGGCCCTTCACAATCAGTGCAAAATAGTGCCTGCCCTCCACCCTATTTTTCATATTGATTGGTGAAGTTGTAGACCAATACTACCCACTCTGCCATCAACATACACATCTCTGAATTCTGAAATTCTACAATCCAGGAAGGGAATGTGGAATGGTACGGGACTGCCCGATCTCACCCGATCTCAGAAGCTAAGCAGAGCCGGTACTTGGATGGGAGACCACCCAGAAAGACTTTGCAGAGGAAGGCAATGGCAAACTACCTTTGCTTCTCATTTGCCTTGAAAGCCCTTTGCTGGGGTCAGCACAAGTCGGCTGTGACTTGACAGCACATATGTACATACACACAACTCCAAAAAGAGCATGCCATCTGCACATTTGCTTAGGCTCAGAGAGGCTTGCCAAAATTGCTCTGCCACACTACAAATGAATGTAGAAACAACAGAGAGATCACGGGTAGGTTGCAAACAATGAAGAAAACAGCCGTGATGTATAACGAAAATAAATATATTTTAGACTGCTGTTTTGCATTGAGTAGTATTTCATCAACAAGTAGTCAAGATGTACGCATCCAAACACCAGAATTTGCATATACTCCCGTTTCACATGACCGCTTTATCTAAGTATGCTGCGTGAATAACATTAGTTTACACGTCAACAATTGTAATCTGTGAACTTGACACAAAACATTCTTCCCTCTTCAATGAAACAAAATCTTTACGTGCTCATGTATATATTTTCATTATACATCGTGGCTGTTTTCTTCATTGTTTACTCTACAAATGAAAGCACCTCCCTGGTATTCAGTGCCGCAAGACAATGCCTGCGCCTTTACCTGCCACATAGAGTGAGGCGTTCTTGCTCATGGCGGTGCCCAAGTGGTTTCTGGCCACACAGTTGTACACACCCTCATCTGACTTGCCCTTCTTCTGGCTGAGTTGGAGGAAGAAGAGGGACCCATCGGGCAGGAGGGTAGGCTCGGATGTAGCATCACCTTCGGTTGTTTTCACGCGCTCTCCATTGCGATACCACTCAATCGTGGGAGCTGGGTTTCCGGTGGCACGGCAGTTCAGGGTAGCAGGCTGGTTCTGTCCAACCACAAGGTCAGAGGGGTGGTCAATTATTTGTGGCGCAAACTCTTCTGAATGGGACTTTGAACCTGGGGAAATGAAGAAATGAATTAATTAGGTCTGCATTTCCACCGATCGGTTCAACCTACTCGCATGCTTAAGATCATCTGCTTATGCTCCTCCTCTCTCTGCATCCCAGTGGTTGGTTCCACAGGACTGAGCTCTCTCAGTGGTAGCACCAAATCTATTTAGTAATAATAGCCTAGCCAGGAAGCCTCAAATCTTGCCTTGTCCATGGCCACAGCTGATTGTCTAAGGCATGCGATATGGTCTCCTAGCCTTGTCTCTTTATTGTCTGTAATATGGGAATAATAATACCATCCTACCTGACAGTGCTGTTGTAAAAAATACTGAAATAACGTGTGAGCTTTGAACAACCTAAAAAGAAACAACCTAAAGATAAATGCTGAAATGACCTAAACAATCTAAAGATAAATGCTAAAATAACAACAGTAATACAACAATAGCAGCAATAATAATAACAGCAATACTACCAGTATTAGTAGAATTGGTACTGTGCAATCCAAAACATGTATACTCAAAAAACAAGTACCATTGGAAGTGTACTCCCTAGTAAGTGTGTTTAGGATTTCAGGCTTATTTATTTATTTATTAATTATTAAATTTATACCCTGCCCTCCCCAGAGTGGGCTCAGGGAAGCTAACAGAAGAGGCACGTATGCCAAGGTTAAAACAGTTAAAAACAGAATAAAACAATCTTATACAATACAATAAAGTGCGAGTGCTCTGGTTGTCACAAATCCATTAATCACAATATGGGGTTCTGGAAGGATAGGCCCAGAACAACAAGAGTTCCACACAGCAGTGCCATCAGCTCTTCATCCCAGGGCCATCTCATTCCCCCCAATGATGCCCGCTCCACTGGATAATAGTGGTGCGGTGATGGTATAATAGTGGAACGGTGATGGTATAATGGTGGCGGCGGCTCCTACTCAAAAGCCTGGTGGAATAGCTCCGTCTTGCAGGCCCTGCGGAACTCTACAAGGTCCCTCAGGGCCCGAGTCTCTTCCGGGAGCCTATTCCACCAGAAAGGAGCCGCCACTGAAATTGCACTGTGATGTTGCCGCCACCGAAATTGCACTGTGATGTTGTCCCTAGCTTCCTTGTGCAAACCAATCATGCCTTTTCAGTGGATTTAGCTGAGAGGCGTGTGCTGTGCTAGGAAGCCACTAATACATTTTTAATGCCCCTTCAGTTAACTGATCCTTGGAGGGTAAGCCCACGTTATGTCAGGATGTTGTCCAATGCGGGTTGTGAAGAGCTGACGGAACGCATGACACTTGTTTATCCTAGCTTTCCTCGAACTCCTCTCTTCATGTGCTAAAAGGCCCTGCATTGAAATACAGGATGCTGCACTTTGTCTCTCCTCCAATTTCACCTTAGTGATGAATAATAGATATCAAAGAGCTGGTCTATTACATGAATGAAGTACTCAGCTTGCAACCCCTGGGACTGGAATTCCCATCTAATCGGTGGTCCGTTCTGGAGTAAAATTCATCTGGTGCATCCATGACCCTGCCCACATTTCTCTCTTGCTTTCGTTTGGCAGCTACGCGTATAAAAAAATATGGCACAGTGACTCAAGGGGTCTGTCTGAGAAAGGCCAGAGATTATGTTAACACCAAAGCCGATTTACCTCCCTCCGAACCGACCTGACTCAGGCCCAGGACCTCCATCTTCGCTGGGTTTAGTTTCAGCCAGCTCAGCCTGAGCCAACCAGCCACAGTCTGCAGCACCCAATGAAGGTCATCTGGGGCAAAGTTCGACTCGCCACCCAACATCAGATAGAGCTGGGTGTCATCTGCATATTGGTGAGACCCAAGCCCACTACTCCGGGCAATCTGGGCAAGGGGGCACATGTAGATGTTAAACAACATCAGGGACAGCACTGCCCCCTGAGGCATTCCAAAATCAAGGGGATGCCTCTGGGACTGCTGATCCCCTATCGCCACCCTTTGTCCCCAACCCTGGAGTAACGAGGCAAACCATTGAAGGGCAAGCCCCTGAATCCCCATGTCAGCGAGGTGGTGGGTCAGCAACTGGTGGTCAACTGTGTCAAATGCGGCCAACAGATCTAACAACAGCAGTGCCGCCACACCACCTCGATCCAGATGCCTTCAGAGGTCGTCATTCAGGGCGACCAGCATAATCTCAGTCCTGTGACCTGGGCGGAAGCCGGACTGGAAGGGATCTAAGACAGAAGCATCCTCCATATAGCCCTGTAACAGTAATGCCACCGCCCTCTCAATAAGTTTGCCCAAATAGGGCAAATTGGACACCGGTCGGTAGTTGGCCAATTCGGCCGGGTCCAAGGATGGTTTTTTCAAGAGAGTGTGGACCATAACTTCCTTGGGTGCTCCGGGAAACCGTCCCTCCAAGAGGCTTAACCTCTTTAGCTCAATAGCTGCACACAATTAGGTGTCTTTTTATCTCTCCGATAATACTGAGATGCGCATTTCCCAGCAAAATCTTTTTTTAGAGGTGATAGCATGCTTGCACTTCCACCCCCCGTTTAAAGAATGAAATGCTGCTGATCTACACCTCCTGAGACTCCAGTCCACTCTTGTTGTAACAAACAGCAATTCTCTCTGAGCTTCCTGTGCAAAACTTCCTGACATTGTCCCTTCCGAGAGGGATGGTCAGCCACAGACTTCCAGCCACCACGAATGGAAAATGCAGGCCATGGGGGTCCCTGAGAGCTTTGCAGAAAACACAGGCAAACTATTTCAACACATGCTGCCTTTCAGATTCCCCAGACATTTATATTCTGCTGTCTTGTGTCTCTGCTACAGCTACGGCAGATGGAAATGTGTTCAAAGTTAACGCAAAGGAACATATAAACCAGGACTTGCATCATGTAATCATATTAACTGATTTTAGACATGTTAATGACTAATAAGATATCCTCAGTTAACTTGCTGTCTGAGTTTTGCATTAAAATGCTTTTTTAAAACTGTAGCTGGAAAACATCCCTTAGAAGTGGTGTTCCCTCCTAGATGAGCAACAGAAGGGAGCGTCCCTCTCCCAAGGTGATGCAAAAGAAAAGAAAAAACGGCGCAGTGGGAAAATGAATTGTTTTATTCAGATATAGTGCCCCTATGCATTTCACCTACATTGGTTCAGGGGGATCTGTATACTTGCATCAAGCAGTTCCTATTGTATCTGGCTCTGAAATAAACACATACGGGCAATATGTTTAAATAAAATAACTCTTTCTCCATAGACCCATTTTGTTGTTGTTGTTGTTGTTTTGCTCTGCTTTGGTGGGGCCCTCTTCGCTTGCACCTTCTAAGATGATGCTGGCAAAACCTATGCATGCATCATCAAACTACCAAAAAGATGCTTTATTTCTTCAGAACAATTGTTCTATTGAACAAATGTATGTAGATGGAAGTATCTACCTAGCAGATCAAGCAAAACTCATATGCTCAACTAAACTTTCTTGAATTGAGTGACAGCCCAGTGAGTTCTCCCTTCTGAAATGTGGTGTGAAAAACTAAACAACAAAACCAAGGCATGTGTGACAGCAGCAGAACGGGCAGAAGAGAAGCCACACAGCAGGGTCAGCATCAGCAGTTGTTATCACTGGGCAGATGTTGGGGCCCCGGGACCCTAGGAATTCCCAGTGCCAATCTCTGCCCCCCACACTGGGTAGCACTGCCACCTGCCTTTTCTCTCTCTGTCTCTCTGTCTCTGTCTCTCTGCAGGACAGCTCTGGCAGCCCTCCACCTTCCCTGGACCTTCCCCTCTTAGAAAGCCAGCATGGTGTAGTGGTGTCAAACCAGGATCAGGGAGACCAAGGTTCAAATCCCCACTCCACCATGAAAGCCTGCTGGGTGACTTTGGGCCAGTCACAATCGCTCTGCCTAACCTGCTTCTCAGCTTGTTCTTTTATTCTATTATTTTATTATTTTATTTCACGAATTTCATACCCTGCCTTTCTGCCCTCATACCGGCCATCAAGGCAGGTAACAAATTAAAACATACATAATAAAATCCCGTCTTAAAAAACTGATGGACCTCCTGATGGCACCTGGTATTTCTGGCCACTGTGTGACACAGAGTGTTGGACTGGATGGGCCTTTGGCCTGATCCAACATTGGCGTCTCTTATGTTCTTAACAAAAAGCACATCATTAAAACCATTAAAACCAGAGCTAAAATACATTCAAAACCATAAAAACAACAATTAAAACATTGAGCAGGGAGATAAAATGGATACAATGAGGATAATTATAAAATGTCAACCACCCTGGGACCTCACTGGAGAGGAAAGCGAGGTGCGTGGTATGAAATCTGCTACCACAGTGGAGAAGGGCTGGTGGGTAAACAGCAGCAGACATTACCCATCTGCCCACTTGCTCTGTGTATGGGGAAGAAAGGTGGTGGGTGGCATGCCAGTCATGCCCCAGACTTTTCTGTCTGTTCTGCCTACTATACATTCCCTTCTGCCCATTCTCCAGAGCTTGAGAAAGCATACATGGTTTGCCCCTCCTTGTCTCCTCACCACGACCTCATGAGGTAGGTTAGACTATGAGAAAGTCAGTGGCGCAAAGCCTCTCAGACTGAATACTATACCTGGGGGGGAAATCCTGATAAACCAGTTGTGAGTACGGGCAGGATAACCTGCAGAGACAATTTATTACTGATTCTGAATATTGGATTAAACAGTCACTAGAAATTCCTCTGAGTGGCATAAAAATTGTCATTTTGATAGCCGGTTTAATGCAGGAGGCATTCAACTCATCCCAAAAAAAGTGGAAGACTCTTATTTTTAGCTCAGTCCCACCCCTCCATTGCCATGTGTCACATTGCGTGTAAGAAAAAGAATGTGCAGCGTGCACAGGTGCCTCTGTGGATCATTTCTGGCATTTCCGGCTTTTTACCAGTTATTTCTCAAGAAACAAAGCATTCCCCCCCCCGTCCCTTTCGCGTTAAGTGACTCATATCCCGAATGATTGCACTGGACATAAGGTGGTTCACAAGACTACTGAAACCAGACTAATCCCATTGAAGTCTGTGCTAGTACCATGCATTTCTTACTCATTCAGTCCCATTGGCTCAGGTGATCAGTAACTGCAGTAGAACCATTCTCAGAGGGCTCAAGCACATTGGTCTCAGCAGCTGCTAGTTCGTCTCTGGTTTTATTCTGGGTCCACAGAGTAAGCAAAGCCAACCCCCTTCCTTTTCTCTCTGAAAAGCTTCTCAGTTTGATGGATGAAGCAATCAAAAAGTGGCTCTTTCACTTTGGCTCATCAAACTATACACGGCACGGGAGTTCTGGGCACGGGGATGTGTAATTTGGCCCTAAAAGTATCAACAGAGGGCCCAGTTTGGACTGAGGGTGCAGCTCTAGGAGTCCAGGGGTTAACCGATCCTCCTGTGCCCCCTTCCCTAATGGGAAATACCTCCCTCTTCTAGCTGCTTCAGATGCCAGTACAGAAAAAAGACAAGAGTTATTTCTTTTCCACCCTAGTGGGACTTAAAGCAGTGGTGGGCTAGAACAGATGCCACCGGAGGAGTCATCAGTGTTCCAAGTGTGCAAAAAGGATGTTCATTTCTCTAACAAGGCAGCTGTCTCTTGGTGGTTGCTTGAGCATATGAAACTGCAAGGCACACCATCAGTCCTTCTAGCTCAGTACTGTTTACTCTAACTGGAGTGGTTACACAAGTGTTTCCGACAGAGACAGGACTTTCTCTAACAGCTACCAGATTATTTAATTGGAGATATCTGGGACTGAACCTATGACCTTCCCTAGGCCCCACAGGTGCTTTAACCACCAAGCCCTCCTCTCTTTTCCCATACAGCTTGGGTGCATGACACTTATCAATACATGCCACATTCAGGCCTATGAGCTGGAACCAATACATTATCTAAACACACTTTGCAAATTTGCTCCAGATGTCCAGAATCTAGAGTGGAAACCAAGCAGCGTTGATTTTCCCCTTGAAACAGCAAACCTCGGAGTCATAAATTGCTTTAAAAACTCCTATACAGAGAGAAAGCAGTTTGCTATATGCTGCAAGGGGGCACTTTTCAAGAATTAGAAGTCCAAAGCCTCAAAGGACACTCAGATATTACTATGTGGTTCTCTGGACAGAGGTACATGGTGACGGGGATGCCACTAACTTAAGAACATGCCCCAAAACACCAGAAATCCAAGCAAAGGACACCTGTATCAAAAGAAACAAGCTTAGTTGTAAAGAAATCTGTTGCTTTGGGACAATCATATTTTGTATAACCGGCAGATTCACTTCCTTTGTAACCGAAGGCCCCAAGTGTTGTCTAAAGTAGCCTGCAATTACATGTACAATAATATTCATTATATCTGGGGAAAAATACATGAATATCACCAGCCTATCTATAACAGACAAACACAATTTGTAGCAACAGTCCCATTCACAAACGCTTTCAAAACTCCATCCCTTCTGATATCACATTGCCAATGGCTCTCACTATGCAAAAGGCAGAGTCCTGTCTTTCCTTAAAAGCTGAGTCAGGGTTTCTCCTTACAAGCAGCGTTGATTTTCCCCTTGAAACAGCAAACCTCGGAGTCATAAATTGCTTTAAAAACTCCTATACAGAGAGAAAGCAGTTTGCTATATGCTGCAAGGGGGCGCTTTTCAAGAATTAGAAGTCCAAAGCCTCAAAGGACACTCAGATATTACTATGTGGTTCTCTGGACAGAGGTACATGGTGACGGGGATGCCACTAACTTAAGAACATGCCCCAAAACACCAGAAATCCAAGCAAAGGACACCTGTATCAAAAGAAACAAGCTTAGTTGTAAAGGAATTTGTTGCTTTGGGACAATCATATTTTGTATAACCGGCAGATTCACTTCCTTTGTAACCGAAGGCCCCAAGTGTTGTCTAAAGTAGCCTGCAATTACATGTACAATAATATTCATTATATCTGGGGAAAAATACATGAATATCACCAGCCTATCTATAACAGACAAACACAATTTGTAGCAGCAGGGAGAGGCAAAATTCACACAGCGTCATCCACACTTCCCACCTGCCATTAAAGAAAACAGAGTATTTATGAAACCTTTTAGACTCCATGGTGGAACTTGGATGCATAAGATGAGACTGTGCATCCAAAGTGCAAAACAATACAGAGGGATTTCTTTGGCTCTGCTAACACCCAATAAAAGTCTGTTTTCAGTTTATATTTTTATGTGTTTACATATTTAATACCATGCAGAAAAGAATAAGAATTATTTTAAAAATTGCTGTTGAGACTTGGGATGTCATTTTTAAAAAGAAGTACGTCTGTGCTGGATAGTTCACATTTCTGGTGCAGTTTCTTGTTTATGAGACAAGATGATTCCCCCGTATGCAATTCACGGGGGTGGTTCAGCCAGTGCCATAAGCAAAGCTCCCACTGACATCTTTCAGCCCAGCCCTTACATATAAAAACAGGGGCATGCTTTTGACAGTCCCATTCACAAAGAAACGCTTTCGAAACTCCATCCCTTCTGATATTACATTGCCAATGGCTCTTACTATGCAAAAGCCAGAGTCCTGTCTTGCCTTAAAAGCTGAGTCAGGGTTTCTCCTTTAAGGTCAAAATATATTTGAAAAGCAAGATTGCCATACAATATTTCTCAACAGTTCAAGCTTAACAGCTCGTGGTGCAGCACAGCAGGCTGTGCGCTGCACGGCACATACATCTTCACGGCTAGGCACTAGAGAAAAGACGTATTTACCACATACTCAGATATTTGACTGCTACAGCCCCAGGGGAGGCTGTTGAACTCTGCAGGACGACAAGTTCACATCAGCACCATTTTATCAAGGCATTTCCAAAAGACAAAAAAGTTGGGAAAAGTTGTGGGATTGTGTTTTACCCTGGACAGGGACCAGAGAACAGGGACTGTCCCCAGTAAATAGGCACAGCTTGAGCATTAGAACTAAAACCCATTGATTTTACAGGCAGGTAAATACGCTTAGGATTTGCCACCCAAGAATCCTGAGGACGACAGCTCCAGCCCACAAAAGCTTCCGACAGTATCAATCAGTTACTAGAGTCCTTTTCGGTTTCACTGCAACAGGCTTATGCAGCTACTGGTTTGAAATGCCTCTTCCACTTGGGGAACTCTGCCCCACTGACTGCATCTGAGACTCTCCCGTTCTGGTCACTCACCTTCCAGTAAGAGGAAAGCCGCCCACACCAAGAGTCTCTGCAACACGATGCGCACTCCTGACATGCTTATCCAGTTGCTCAAAGAGAGAACTTGGCGCCAGAGGAGGTTGGCCTGACCCGTGTTTCACTTTTCCCCTTTAGGAGGAAGGCCTTTTGTCTCTGCCTCCAACACACACACACACAGGTTTGTCAGGTCAAAAGATTTCATCAGCCAGTTCCATCCCTCTCGGACTGTTCAGAAAGCACCGAAGGGGGTGGGTTTGCATTCAGGGGCTCTCCCTCCTCCAACTTCAGCATGGAAATATGGCTGCTTCAAGAACTCACACCAGCTCCGAAGTAGGAAGTATACACCAGCTTTCCTGTTTCCTACTACATCACCAGAGCCCTGGAATCCGGCCCCTCCTAAGTCAAGACAAACAAGTCATCCAGCACAGGAACATTCATGTTTCTGTCCGTTCACTCCCTCACTGCCCCCGTTCCTTCCATTATATCTATTTCGCCCTTTCTCTGTGTTCATAGACAATGCTCCAAAAATATGAAGGTTATTTCCCATATGACTAAAGAGAGGCAAAGGGACCAAGTTTGACTGAGTTCTCCCAGAAGCGTGCACACACATATTAATTTTTTTTAAAGTTTTTAAAAAGTAGTGTACAATCTTTCAAACTCTGAGAATCCTCAAGCCAGATGCTGAGTCCAAAAACAAAAAAGAAGGACAAACACACACAAGCCCCTAGTTTGCAGAATTCTAAAAGGGAATCCAGGATGCCTCATCAACTTCATTAGATTTAGATTGCCCTTTCCTTTTTTTATCCAACTAAGAGGGCATTATAATGGTGTTGTTTCTGGAATTTTTCTATGGACCAACGAGTCACCAACGATCTTTGTCTATATCCCAAGCAGAGCGCAGCCAAACTTTCTATGTATTGGCAGAGGAAAATAAAGTGAAGAACGTTTGTGAAGAGCTCGCAAAATGAGCAAGTCACTTCCGTACTATCTGACTACCAAGCAAAGTAGTTGAGCTATTAATATCAAAGGAAACTCTTCTCTCCAATTCATCCACATTTTAAAGCACATGTGCCATTTGATTGTCATGCAACATTTCAGAACTAAAGCATCACAGACTGCAAAATTCCTGATCCTGACATGCTACAAGAACTGAGAAATCCAATTCCTATATTAGGCAGAATAGAAAAATTAGCACAGTCAAAAAGCCACAATTGACACAGAAGTTCCAGTGACACCAGTGTACATGTGTATCTCATTTAGCATGGAGTTTAAAAATGGGTACCCTGTAGTTTACCTATTAAATAAATATTGGTAAACCACAGGTAAAAGGGGGAGAGGACTTGCTTTTATTTTTGCTATTGTTTGGAAATCACCAACGAGAAGTCTGGGAAACTGAAGAGTCCTGCATATACTTCCATATTTTCACATGGTGTTGGCATTTATAGCACAGGTATGCACATTACACTGGAAATGTATTACACCCACCAGCTCAATGTGGCACAATGAGTGTAATATCCTTAAAGCTTTTTTTTTTGGTGTGTGGGGGGGGAGACATTTGTAGCAGGGAAGGGTGGGTATGCTTAACCCCACCCATCCCTTCTCCACTCCAAACTGTTCCTCCCAAACTCTTTATCTCTCCCCCCCCCTTTCCAGGATTCCAGATATGCATTTGCAAGTATAACCAACAGTTTAAAATCCTATGGAAGCACAAAGGCCTGGTAGGATGATTTGGAGCAGAGAAAGAATGGGTAAAGGTTGAAAAGGTCTTTTAGAAGGCCATTGGGATTTCATTACTTGCTACTAGTGTACAATTTTATCTAATCCTGAAGGGTGCACATTTGCCACTAACCCATGAGTCCTAGACTACTAAATGAGGGACAGAAAACAAAGGGACAAAACTGTTTGCTCCTCCCAAAGCCTAGTACTATTTAGCTGCATGCCGTAGATAAGAAATGAGCTTTTGCCCAGGGCTGCCCTGTGGACCTGCCTCCAACTATTGAGTTCTGCCCCCTAGGTTCACCTCCAGACCACCTCTGGACAAGCCCTTTTTTTTTTAATTTCAAAAGTTGGCAATCCTGATGTATAACAGCAACAAAAGGGGTCTCAGTTGAGTTTATGTTTGTTTTTCTGGCATCCTTCAATTTGGGCAGCTATCCAAGAGGATAACATTTTTGTTCTGGACATTTGTCAACTTTGTTATTAGAGAGGGCTATTGAGAAGGTGCAACATTTCGAGAGCTTCTCTACATTTTTCTAAAACTTTACAAGGAATATTTCCAATAACTAACATAGGTTGGGATCATAAAGGCTTGTTTTCAACTTGCCCTAAGACTTGGGCCAACCCAGAGAGATTCTGTTCGTTTTTTCCTTCAAGCAAGAGACATTCCTTGCCCTGCTCCCCACTAGCATGCCACAATCTGAGTTTGAACGTTCCTTCAGTTCTAAAAGCAGTTTGCCATGTTGGAAAACCCAGATCCTGCTTGGGCAGACGGAGCTACTTGTCCAGTCCCTGGGGTCCTGCTATTGTTCTTCAATAGTGCGTGGCTACAGTATAAAGCCTTGCAGATCGGCAGAGTTTCCCAAGGGAGTACAGCTAGACAATAGCAGGATGTTGCACAAAGGGCAGGATATGTTGGGATAAACCTAAACACAAATACGAGTGAGGAGAAGCAGATGGAACCAAAAAAGGGCAGAGTCATACATTAAAAGGCCTGTGCAGAACTAGCGATTGTCTTGACAGTTGGCAAATGCACGGTCTCACCCACGTGTTGGTAAAGATAACAGGATTATAGGGGTGAACACATGAAGCCACTTATTTTCAATTGGACCACTGATCCATCAAGGTCAGTATTGTCTACTCAGACTGGCAGTGGCTCTCCAGGGTCTCAGGTAGAGGGTCTTTCACATCACTTACTACATGATCCTTTTAACTGGAGATGCCACAGACTGAACCTGGGACCTTCTCTACATGCTCTGCCACTGAGCCATGGCCCCTCTGGGCGGGCAGATTTACGAAAGGTGGCTGATGGGTGGAAGGACGGCCACAGATTTGCATCTTTCACCCCCACAGCTGCCCCCAGGCCATTTCCCTACCAGTCCAACCGACTTGTATTTCATTTTAATATTTATTGACCCCAAATATCAAAAGGGGGATTCAAGAGTGCTGGAAATAGCGGATGGTAGAATCGAGATTCGAGAGTACTTCCACTAAAATGGTGAGCCTAGTTTATATACATTTTATATACATTATATACATACTTAGTAGATTATAGCATCAGAGCTATAGCCAGCCTTCTTTGCTTAGAATGACTACCACATTTCCAGGAAGGACTTCCAGAAGAGGATAACTATTTTTTCATAACCCGCATAAACTTCTATTTCTCTCACTCCCGTAATACTAAAACTCAGAGTTGCCCTATGAAACTTGGCAGTAGATTCAAGACAGACAAAAGGACGTACTGCTCAACACACTTGGGTAGTGGCCACTAGCTAAGGAAGTTGGACCGATTGATAATAGTTCTGTTGTTGGCCATGACAGCCAATGGCGAATTCCTGGTTTTAATGATCAGAATTTGGGAGTAGTCAATAGGTGACGGCTAGGATTGCCAGGTCTGGGTTGGAAAATACCTGGAGATTTGGGGGGTGGATCCAGGAGAGGGCAGGGTTTGGGGAGAGGAGGGACCTCAGCATGGTACAATGCCATAGAGTCCACCCCTCAAAGCAGCCTTTTCCCCCCTGTAAAAGCAGGAGATCTCCAGGCCCCACCTGGAGTCTGGCAACCCTAGTGACAGCTATCATCTGTGGGCATTGTTTGCGGCCTTCTCTGTAGCATCTATCCAGTAACTGTTGGAAACAGGATGCTGAGCTAGATAGACTACTGATTTTCTCCAGCATGGTTCCTCTTGTGTTCTCTTCTGGTGACCACCAACTTATTTTAGAAAGTGGGCATGGTTAGGTGGAGCTTTTCCCAGCAAGGCTTCTCATTGGCCATTGGAGTTTGATTGGCTTTGCAGATTTTTTTTTAAAATGTTGTTTCGGCAGCAGCTGCCACCACAGCATAAGGATCTCCACTGTGTGACTGAAGGTAAGCTGTGGCAGCTATTGTATGGCTGGCTCTGCCTCCCATGGCAGCCATTTTGCGGAAGCCATTTTGTGGCTGTGTCAGAATTCCAATGGTGCCCACAGGCTCAAAAAGGTTGCAACACCGGTTTTATAACATTCTCACTAAGCCTGATTGTCTATCTGCCTTTTAGGTCAGAAATATAAAAACTAAATAAAAATAGATATTTTCAAGTTCAGACTTTTGTCCCTACTTCCTGAAGCTGTAAAAAAATTCTTAATTTAGACTTGACCCTAGCTTGCTGTTGCCCCCTTTAAACATCCAGCCCTTAGATGAAGGAGGTTTTGTGCTTGTTTCTTGCATAAAGACAAGAATTATCTAGAAAAATCTGCCATGTCTGAGCTAACTTAGGGTGAAGAAACTGAGCAGGTCAGGCAGATGGAGTTTAAGGCCCTAGCGCTGGGCCTGTCTTTTGAATAATCCTTAGGTGGAGCAAAGACCAGTACTCCAAGTGGAGCCCCACCCTGGTTATAACCTTGAGTATGTGATGCTGAACTCTTGGGGGGGGGAACTCTTTGCAAATGGGTTGTTGGGGCTATAGTGGGGAAGGTGTGATCTCTTGTATCTTACTAGAGGGAAACTTAAAGGTCCTTGGCCACAAAGCCATCACTAAAAACTGGGATTGTTAGCCAGACCAGAGAGACTAGGTGGTTTCCCCTGCCCAGCCAGGTTTTCATTGAGGAGGGCATATGATTAACAGACAGCTTTCACGTTAGATCACATACATGGACCGGCAGCAAACTGCTAGGGACTAGGGGGTTTCCCTTGCCCAGCCAGGTTTTCATTGAGGAGTGCATTTGATTAACAGACAGCTTTCACGTTAGATGACATACATGGACCGGCAGCAAACTGCTAGGTTCTGTTCCTGTCTCCATCACCCAACTTACTCCTGGTTCTATCCCCAGGTCCTGGATAGCCAGTTTGGTGTAGTGGTTAAGTGCGCGGACTCTAATCTGGGAGAGCCGGGTTTGATTCCCCACTCCTCCACTTGCAAGCCGTAGTTCTGGCACAGCTGTCCTTGAAAAAGAGCAGTTTTTGTCAGAGCTCTCTCAGCCCCACCTACCTCACAGGGTGTCTGTCGTGGGGAGGGGAAGGGAACGGAGTTTGTAAGCCACTTTGAGACTCCTTTGGGTAGTGAAGGGCGGGGTATAAATCCAACCTCTTCTTCTCAGCCTAGCCTACATCTCAGCGTTGCTGTGAGGATAAACTATGGGCTCTTCTGCATTCTCATTTTCTTCACTGGTAAGTTCCTGTTTCTTCGGGTGGAGGGTTCAGTTCTGCATGTTTTCTCTCCCTTCGGTGGCCGATTTGATATTATACCGATTTATGTCTGGCATATCTCCCTACAGATTTAACCTGCAGGGTTTTATGCCAGAAAGAACCCACTATCACATCAAATTGACCTCTAGAGGGAGCAAAACATGTGAGGAACAGAAAGAAACCCCAAAGAAACAGGAACTTACAAACAAGGAAAATGAGAATGCAGAAAGCTTTACGTTCACCAACAGGATAAAAACATACTATTTATTTATTGCAGATTTATGCCACGTTTTCTCCAAGAAGCACAGGGTGATGTGCAGGGTTCTCATGTTCTCTATTCCATTTTCACAACAAGCCTACACATTCACCCACTAAGTTTTCCTGGTGAGCTGTTATTTGATCCTGCAGTGTGGTATATGGAGGGCTGAGAGAGGCTGTTTGTAGAACAAGATCTGTCTG
>NW_015167163.1:97721-106108 GCF_001447785.1 Gekko japonicus
AGGAATGCCAGCTGTGTTAGGAAATACCTGGAGTTTTTGGTTGTGGAGCCTGAGGAAGGCAGAGTTTGGGGAGAGGAGGGTCTTCAATGGAGTACAATACCAGTCTACCTTCCAAAAAGGCAATTTCCCCAGCTGAAGTGATCTTTCTTGCCTGGAGATCGAGAGCCAGTTTGCTGTAGTGGTTAAGAGTGCGGACTCTAATCTGGAGGAACTGGGTTTGATTCCCCACTCTGCCACATGCAGCTGCTATGTGACCTTGGGTCAGTCCAAAGTTCTTTCAGAGCTGTTCTCTCAAGGGCCGTTCTCAAGAGAGCTCTCTCAGCCCCGCCTACCTTCCAGGGTGTCTCTTGTGGTGAGGGGAAAGGAAAGCAGATTGTAAGCCACTCTGAGATTCCTTCGAGTAGTGAAGGGCAGGGTATAAATCCAATCTCTTCTTCTTCAAATGTAATGCCAGAAGATCTCCAGCCACCACCTGGAGGTTGGCAGCCCTACCTGCTGCCCACTGTTCAGGGCTGGTCCTTCTTCACACAGTATGGTAGGTGAGGCTAGCCCTGATTGTAAATTTGGACGCTTGGGTAATACTACCTGGTTTAATTTTCGTTGGATGAGAAACTCTGGAAGACTTGGCTAATATTTTGTAATATTTGCTTTTCTGACCACCTCACCACCGTGGCCTTTTATGGTGCGGCATCGTTGCTGTTGTTGTTGTTCAGTTGCACAGTCGAGTCCGACTCTTCACGACCCCATGGACCAGATCCCGCCAGGCCTTCCGGTATTCCGCTGTCCTCTGAAGTTGGCTCAACTTCATATTCGTTGCATCTATGACACTGTCTAACCATCTCATCCTTTGCCGTCCCCGTCTTCTTTGACCTTCAATCTTTCCCAGCATCAGGGTCTTCTCCAGTGAGTGCTCCCTTCTCATTTGGTGGCCAAAGTATTTGAGCTTCAGTTTCATTATCTGGCCTTCCAGGGAACAGTCAGGGTTGATTTCTTTGAGGATTGACTGATTTGTTCTTCTTGCAGTCCAAGGGACTCTCAAGAGTCTCCTCCAGCACCATAGTTCAAAAGAATCTATTCTTCGGCGCTCGGCCTTCCTTATAGTCCAACTCTCACAGCCATACATGACTACTGGGAATACCATTGCTTTGACCATGCGGACTTTTGTTGGCAGGGTGATGTCTCTACTTTTTATCATGCTGTTTAGGTTCGCCATCACTTTCCTCCCAAGGAGCAGGCGTCTTTTAATTTCATGGCTGCTGTCACAGTCTGCGGTGATCTGGGATCCCAGGAACGTGAAGTCTGTCACTACTTCCACGACTTCCCCTTCTATTTGCCAAGGAGTGATGGGGCCGGATGCCATGATCTTAGTTTTTTTGATGTTGAGCTTCAAGCCCACTTTTGCGCTCTCCTCTTTTACCCTGAGCAAGAGGCTCTTGAGGTCCTCTTCACTTTCTGCCATCAGAGTGGTATCGTCTGCATATCTGAGGTTGTTGATCTTTTCCCCAGCAATCTTAATTCCCGCTTGTGATTCATCCAGGCCAGCATTTCGCATGATGTACTCTGCATATATATTAAATAAGCAAGGCGACAATATACATCCTTGTCGTACTCCTTTTCCTATGCTGAACCAATCAGTTGTTCCATATCCGGTTCTAACTGTCGCTTCTTGGCCCTTATACAGGTTTCTCAAGAGACATGTGAGGTGGTCTGGTACTCCCATCTCTTTAAGGACCTGCCATAGTTTGTTGTGATCCACACAGTCAAAAGCTTTAGCATAGTCAATGAAGCAGAAGTAGATATTTTTCTGGTACTCTCTTGCTTTCTCCATAATCCAGCGAATGTTGGCAATTTGATCTCTAGTTCCTCTACCTCTTCGAAACCCAGCTTGTACTTCTGGTAGTTCTCTATCCACGTACTGTTGAAGCCTAGCTTGTAGGATCTTGAGCATGACCTTGCTAGCGTGTGATATGAGTGCTCTTGTAGCACATCCATTTGGAAACTGTTAAGGACTCACAGAGATGCAATTTCTGTATAGGTCTCTTTTCTTCCTCACGCACAGGGGAAGAAAATTCACTGTGAACCATGAAAGATGTTATTGTTTCAGTCAGTTACCCACACAAGCGATGAAAGATGTGTGGTTCGGAGGTGCAGTATGTACAAAAAGCCATAAGGTGGCACTTTGGAGTTAGCACAAGAATGTTAAACACTGCTTAGTAGGGTACCCAAAAGACATCCCAGAAAGGTCCTGCCACCCACCTGTGCATCAGCAGATTCAGTCTCCCCCAGAGTGACAGGAAAGTCTGAATAATGGGAAAGGAGCCAGATTCAGAACACTGGCATGCCTGCCAGGCATTTTGCGCCTTTCCAGATATCACAATGATAAAAAATAAACTATGTATAAACTTGATCACATATACTGACATATCTAGCTGAAAACGAGATAAAAGTCTATAGCTTCAATTTGGAACCAATCAGCAAAACCTGAATTGCGGTCATGGTATTCTAATATTTGGAACCATTTGCTTATGGATAAAATTTCAGACAGTATATCTTATAAAAAATCTTCCCAAATGTCAGACTCATTTTACGGACGATGGTATCCAATTCTGGAGAAATTGGAATTTGTTTTAGAAAATATTAGTAGTTCACAGCATTCTCAATATTATTATGGTACTCACAGGTACTAAGTACCAACACTTTGGGAGGGGTCTCCTGATCCTCATGCCCACCCCACTCAGCCAGAGAAAGAAGAAAAAGAAAAGAGATTGGATTTATACCCTGCCCGTCACTACCTGAAGGCGTCTCAGAGTGGTTTACAATCTCCTTTCCTTTCCCCTCCCCACAGTAGACACCCTGTGAGGTAGGTAGTGGTGGCGGCTACAAGCATGGACGGCTTCAAAAGGGAATTAGATAAGCATATGGAGCAGAGGTCCATCAGTGGATATTAGCCACAAGGTATAGATAGGGGCTCTGGGGCATGAGAGAACTGCTTGTCAGAGAACTGCTCTGAAATAACTTATGACTGACCCAAGGTCCTACCAGCAACTGCATATGGAGGAGTGGGGAATCAAACCCAGTTCCCCCAGATTAGAGTCTGCAGTCCTAACCACTACACCAAACTGGCTCTCCAGAGAGAGTGGACCCTCAGGAACAGGCTACTGGGGATCCGAAAAGGGAGAGGGGGATTGGTGGAAATTGGTGCAATCTTATATATAACTACTGGCACCTTTTTAAAAAAAATTCGGGTAATGCTATGAGGCCTCTTATATGTCTGTGTTGAACTTTGTGAACATGGCGAAATAAGCATATGTTTTCACCCTGTTCCCAGATTCTTTTGATCTTGGAGTCCATGTTGCTGCACCACCATGCTGAAAAATAGTATAAATTTCTGCACAAAACAAAGAACACCACAGGAAGTCCATATAAATCAGCTCAACTGACATATTGATAAAAGTCCAGGATTCTGTAGCAGAAACCCTCAGCTATCTGGGGGCTACTGTTTGACTTTGCAGGTTCACTCACAGCCTTTCAGTAGATTTGAGGAAGCAATTAACTGTTCTGTGACGCACATGGATATTCACTACCATGTGCAGGGGTGGGATTGGAAGGATTGTGCATGCAGAAGACCTATAACTGGTGCATGTTAGGGAGCATGCACAAAAGACCCTCTTAGAAAACAAGGACTGGCTGTGAAGTGGTTGGATGCTGCAAACAGCCCAATGTTGTTCAGTTAAACTAGGATAGTTAATCCAACAATCCCTGATGCATAGCAGAGGCCTGTTTCCCATGTATTAGGTTTGCAAATTAAGACCCATGCACTCTAGGCACAAGGCTCTGTCTTTGTTGTGTCCTGGCACTTGCAGCCAACTAATACAAGAAGCAGAAGGAATACAAACATACACACACCCCACATCAGGGAAATCAAGAATCGCATTTCAAGGGCCTGTGCTCTTCTATCCACGTGACATTAACAACCTTCCGTCAAGTTCAGCAGAAGTCAATGGTAAGGCCATCAGATCCTTTCGTGGGAAGTCAAATGAGTATTCCATCAAGTCTCTTCCATCCCAGCCTGTGCTTCACAAAGGCCGCAATTCTGTATTTGCAACACACAGCAAGCTGGTACGACTGGACTGTCGCTCTTGAAAACATGACTTTGCAAACGAGCACCTTCCTTCAGCAAAACGTGATGATTTACAAGAACAGTTATGCCGGATCTTCCCTTTTTCTCTCAACTCTGTCCACAGCACTGATCATAAGACTTTATGTTTGCAAGTTCATTAACCAGCAGTGGGTTCTTCACCTTTCTCTTCTACCTTACCATCTTCTAAGTACATATGGGGTAACCTTTTCAGATTCAGTCTTGAAGAGGTTTGATATGGAAACCAGAAGAGATTTTGAAGATCCACAATTCAATCTCCCATCTTTTTAGACTATTTTTTAAACAAACAGCTGTGGGGAGGGAAGGGTTAGGGTTGCCAGCCTCCAAGTGAGACCTGGAGATCCCCTGGAATTACAGCTCATCTCCAGACTACAGAGATCAGTTGCCATGGAGAAAATGGATGGTTTGGAAGGTAGACTCTATGTAACTGTATCTCACTAAGGTCCCTGTCCTCACCAGGCTTGATCCCTAAATCTCCAGGAGTTTCCCCAACTAGGATCTGGCAAACCTACCCCCCCATCCCCCACCGGTAGCCAAGAGGGACCTGGCAACCGTAGGAAGGACAAACTGGATTGGGACCACAGGTGCAAGGGCAGGGAAGTTTAAGCACTTTCCTCCATATCATTTTCTCCATGTAAATCAACATTCTGGATGACCATATGTCTTCTGCAACAGGATAAGCTGCAGTTTAGGGTGGTAATGGAAACGGGTATGGGAGATGATAGACCTCCCCCCCCCCCCCCGCCAGTATTACAGGCCTAATCCAATTTATGCCTCCATCCCATGGCTCTTTCTCAAAGAAATCTATAGAGACAGGTGATCCAATCACAGGTTTCCAATATCATGTTGCATCTGTCCATTCCAAAACTGCGTCCAGGCATCATTAATTCTGTCACCTGCCTTGAGTCTTAATGGAAAGGTGGACTATAAGTGAAATAACTAAATAAATAAATGGTGGTTAAGTATGAGATCCTAATCGCAGATCTCCCAGGGCACATCCAATTTGGCCTTAACCTTTACTAGATGTGGTTGAATTTTGAAACTCTGAAAAATGTTTGCACCTGAGATAAAATCTTTTTTGTGCCACACTATCAAAATTCTCATAAACATCACCAAAGAAAGTTAAACCAACATGTTCCCTTGCAATATAGGCTATGCTTGTTTTAAAGAATTACAAGCATTCTAACAGGTATCAACAAATAACTCATTCACTTTGCCTTTCACTTCTCCAGGATGCACAAAGCATTTAGTATTTCTCTGTTTACTAGGGCTGAAATTGCTGATCCATTTAAGTCATGGAGCACAAACTAAACAGGAGAGATAACTGCATCTTAAATAGAATCTTCTTGACAGCACATTTGTGTTTCAAGTTACAGTGTGGCCTGTGCTGAATACAGCCAATCTACAAATTAATCAAACTCTGCATGAATGAGGCAGTTACAGTGGTCTGTATGGTCCAGGCTAGTCTGGTCACATCAGATTTCTGCTGCTAAGCAGGGTCAACCCTGGTTATTACTTGCATGGGAGACCACCAAGAAAGTCTGGGGTTGCTACGCAGAGGCAGACCATGACAAACCACCTTTGCTCATCTCTTGCCTGGAAAACCCTACGGAGTTACCATAAGTCAGCTGCAACTTGATGGCACTGTAGTACACACATACGCACAAGATCACTTTTTTATAGCACTTCTATACTTTCCACCTGACCTCTACCATGGGACAGGCCAGATCTAGCAGTGGTAGCCTAATAATGGTGTAAAAACAGGATTGTTACCCTCCAGCGGGGGCCTGGAGATCCCATGGAATCACAGCCAATCTCCAGATGACAGAGATCAGTTCTCTTGAAGAAAATGGCTGCTTTGGAGGGTGGACTCTGTAGCGTTATACCCCCAAATATCCAAGAATTTCCCAACCTGGAGCGGGCAACCCTATGTAAAAGTTTGCCTAATGGGATATTTGATTGGTGTGCATATGGTGTTTGCTCTCTATGTGTAGACGGTATGTGCAGGCATGTAGAGTCAATTACTGTTACATCCATTCATTCAACACATAAACCACAGTTTTCACCATTTAGAAACTCGATTTTTCAGGATTCTAGCCCCCAGGTACAAAAATCAAAATGAACAGACCTGCACGCAAACTGTGAATGCATTAGACATAAAGGTGCACATGTACAATGTAACATGCAAAAACCCCTTTTATTTCTTGCTATTTTCCCCATAGCTACTATGAGATCTCCAGATCTCCACTGCCACTAGCAAGGGAGGACATCAGTTCAAGCAGCAACCCTCCCCACCCCTGAAGATTCTACCTGCTATCAAGCAAGCTGCCTATGGAGTATGCCCAAGTGTCTCCACGTACTTTAGCGTTTACGGGTGTCAAAGACGTATAAATCTGATTCAGAACAGATCTTTAAATAGAAGGTTTTTTCCACTCAACACCTTCATTAAATAACTTCCTTAGCTTACAGAGGGCCAAACTAGATGTGACCTGGGGATACCACTGCCATTTTAAAGTCTACTGAGGCAACTTATAAATGCTGCAAGGGCCCAATTGGGCCTGCAGTGTGCTGAGAAGAGGCCCTCTGGTTTTCCCCTCAGACCATATCAAGTGCCAAAATATCCACTGACCCCCATGGCTGTTTTGGCACTTCAAAAGGCACAGAGGAGAGGAAACAGGAGTGTTTCATTCCACTGCGTTGTGGGCCCAATCAGGATCAGGCCCTCATAGCATTTTTAAAATTACCTCATTAGGCTTTAAAACTTCAGCAGCATCCACAGGTCTGACTTGTGGACACCATCATGTCTACTTTGGCCCTAAATTATCTCCTTGAAGTATCCTGCAGAGTAGTTCAAGAAGGGTTTTTTTTAAACATCCTAATCTAAAAACAAATCAGTTTAAGGGAACCTGTAATGTCATACCCACCCACACACAAAATGCCCATTTACCAGAAAGTTCTAACATGGGACAGATAAGTGCTCCAAAATGGCCTCATAACAACCATGGCCCTGGTTAGGAAAGTAATAACACGAATACTGCTGCTGTTTCTCACCTGTATTTAATTAATTGCAGAATTTAGCCCCGTTCAATCATTACAATACAGGCACTCACGAGCACACAACCTGCAGTCCTTCCAATACACACATTAGCCATCTTTGGATAGGTACAGGGTTTGTTGCAGAAGATCTCTCATTATTTAGTTTGACATACAGCGAATTTTCGGGATAGAGCTTCATTATTAGCTGTAACCGTCTTTTCGGTAGATGTGTATTATTTAGCTTGTTCCATAGGCGTGTATGCGACACAGAATCAAATGTGGTTCTTAAGTCGATAAAGGCTGCATACAAAGAGCCAGGTGTGTCTAGCATGTATTTCATATTGACTGTACACCGTGAAATCTCCCCTTATGTGCTGTTGGATAGTCAAAGTCATAATGCCTAAAGAGGGCTGCATTCTGTCCCTGGCCAAGGCTAAAATGAAGGACAATTTGGAACATCAGAGACCAGCAGAGATCCTGGAGCTCAGGCACCCTCTGTGTGAGCAATACCAAGAACACAAGGGGAAAAAAAGGATAAACGACATATTATTTCCATCTTAGAAAAAGTAAGATTGTTCTCCCCGATCCCAAAGTCAGACTGTGCAAGGACATAAGAGCAACCCTACTGAATCGGACCAATGGTCTGGTCTCTCAAATATCCTATTTCCCACAGTGGCTCGCCAGATGTCTACAAGCAGGGCGTGCCCTCTCCCCATTATAGGTCCCCAGCCTCCACCCTGCCTCTCAACATGAAAGTTCCATTTAGTCATCTTGGCTAATAGCCACTGACTCTCCTCCGTGGATTTGGCTAAGCCCCTTTTAAGGGCCATCTCTGCTCATGGCTATCACCAGCTCCCGTGGAATTCCCTTGAAACCATTTCTGCATCCACCCCCACCAAACAAAAAGTCATGTAAAAGCCAGGCGAACAAAGTCATGTAATTCATCCCAGCTGTCATGCCCAGTTCAGTGGTTGGGCATCAGGGTTCTTTGCAGAAACAGGAGATGCTAAACAATTCCTTTTTCTTCTAATAATGGAGCTCAGGGGCTTACGAGATGGGAATAAATAATGCCCCCCCCCCAAAAAAACCCAGAGCATTTGAAGGTTCAGCCTCAAAATCCACAGCAAAGGCAGGGAAGAATAAAGAGCCGCAACAGTCTGTTCATTGACTTTCAAAGCAGAGCCGTGACCTC
>NW_015167163.1:106424-106547 GCF_001447785.1 Gekko japonicus
TGGGCACCGATCCATCTTCACGAACCCACGGGGAAATGGACAGGAGAGGCACACGAGGTGTGCTTCCCACTTGGATAATTTCCTGGTGAATGGTGCTCGGTTTCACTACCAGCTCTCTATTTG
>NW_015167163.1:110293-116440 GCF_001447785.1 Gekko japonicus
CTCCCAAGCGGTGGCTGCGGCGGCGCTCAGGGAGTTTGCAGAGCGTCCCCTGCGCATGCGCAGGGGACGCTCTGTCACTTTGGGGGGGATTTAAGTATCCCCCCCGATATTTTTATCGCGTTTTTAGATTTTTGTGCACACCTGGGGACCGCCCCACGTGTAGCTCCCAAGCGGTGGCTGCGGCGGCGTTCAGGGAGTTTGCAGAGCGTCCCCGGCGCATGCGCAGGGGACGCTCTGTCACTTTTGGGGGGATTTAAGTATCCCCCCGATATTTTTATCGCGTTTTTAGATTTTTGTGCACACCTGGGGACCGCCCCACGTGTGCACAAAACTCTCCCTTCCCCCCAGTTGCCCCCGATGTGCGGAAATAAGTATCTGCACGCCAGGGGGGTGACTTCAGAATTAGATATATAGATAAACAGCCACCATTCCAGAACGTTGGTACACCTTACCTTAGTTACAGTCCACCATCACACAAAGTCAGTAAACCTTTCCTCTCTGCAAAGACAGGGACTTTTAATTTCTCTTTGTGCTTCCCAAAAATGGAGGAGGCTTCGATAGTGACACCCCATCAGGCCCTAGGGGTTCTTGGCAGAAGAAGTTTTGCTTCTTCCACTACAAATGAACAGAAGCACTTTCTGCTCATGCATGGGAAGGAAAGGAGACGGCACTGCCCCCTACTCCTATAACAAATTCAATTTATTAGATCAAGTGACCAATGATATAACATTTGTGTCTTGCTATAGAGAGCAGTGGCTCAAGTGGTTAAGACGTTGAACTGCAGTCTGGAAGGTCGGTAGTTCAGCAGTTCGAGTGCCGTATGATGGAGTGAGCTCCCATCTCTGGTTCCAACTACTGCCAACCTAGCAGATCGAAAGCAAGAAATTGCAAGTAGTTAAATAGGTACTGCTTCGGTGGGAAGGTAACAGCGCTCCGTGCACCTCGGCATTTAGTCATGCTGGCCACATGACCATGGAAATGTCTTTGGACAATCATGGCGTACAGGCTCACTAAGAAGGGATTTTTTAGAAATTCGACCCCTAAGGGAGTCAAAAGGGGTAAAATGTACTCCCTCCATTGATTCCTATGCGCTTGCCTCCTTGCACCGCCCACTCTCTGACCGGTCAGCTGCAGAGCTCAGTGTTCTGAGGTGTAAAAAAAAAAACAGTTGCAGGAGACTGCAGAGAGCAAATGACGAGGAAATCAGGAATGGCCAACCACCAAGCACTCGCCAAATGGGAAGAATTGGACAGTGACAGAGACAGTGGCTCGGAGGGGGAAGTCAAGACTCCGGAATATGTAGGAGCGGGAAAAGGTTCATCGTATAATCTGAGAGACGTGAAAGGGAGGCAGCCCAAACCATGAAGAATGGTTCGGAATGCGCAAGAAAAGACTTTACTAACAATAAGCCAAAAGGACACTACTAATACATTAACAGTTATTGTTTTTTACAGGTTAAGATGAAAGACGATAGACAACTCACAGAAGAAGCCAAAAGAAGATTTGTTTAATACTAACAAAAGATTAACATACTAATGAAAGCATCACCCAACCTTTTCTTAATCCCACTATATACCCTCCTTTTTTCTGATATTAAAAGCATAAACTCTCTCCTTTTTAGGAGAGTCAATAAAAAAAAAGGAATGGCCAACCACCTGTGAGGTGCAGCAATGCTGCTGGACCAGCCTCCCCAATGCCTTCAAAAATGCTCCCGTAACAATAAAGTCTGGAATAGATGTCCACATTGAAGTCAGATGTCCAACCCTTTTCCTAGGTATTGATTAGTGTTTCGGACTTCAGGTCCTTCCTCAGGAGCTACAAGCTATAAAAATAGAATACATCATACTAATAAAATACAAACATTTAAACCACATAATATTTCACAACCTTTTCATATCCATTTTTTAATCGACATTGAACCCTTATTTTATACAGTCTCATGCAATCTTAAATTCTGAATTGGATTTATCTTGTTTCCTATTATCTACACAAACCAGTCTCCAGTAAATTCATCTTCTGGGAGGCTAGGTTGTTATTCTGGACTTTGTTCTTTCCCTTTGGGATATTATGAATTTGTGTATTGTCCTATTCAAAAATGCTCCCCCCAACCTCCTACACCTGACAGCATGTTTCTAGACCGCCTTCCCCATTCCACTGAGGCTCTTCAAGGCAGTTCACAACAGGTTAAAATACAAACAAATCAAGAGAAAATCAGTATAAAATGTGCATAAAATCATCTTTAAATGCACAGATAAATAATTAATTCAATAAGCACCATCCAAATCAAAGGCATTTCAGAAAAGAAAGTCTTCAGTTTAGTCTGGAAGGCTTGAGGGATGCCACCAAACATTCCCCCAGAGAGAGGGATCACCACAGTTGGGGCTAGTGGCAGGAAAAGAAGGCACTGTGCAATGGCTTAGAGTGCATTCAGGCTGGTACAATAATTTTATTGCTCATGTTTACTGTGCATTTTAATTGCAACTGATCTCCAGACTGCAGGAAAGATAGGATAGAAACGTATTAAATAAAATAAAAGTTTGTTCACCTCTGTCTTTTGTTTGTAAAGAAACAGGGTGGATGTTCAGCCCAGGGCCTTAAAGTGTCAGCTAAAACAAAACAAAGGAAAATTTATTTATTTATTTTGATTTATATCTTGCCTTTCCTGCACAAGCAGGCTCAAGGGGATGCACAACAAGTTAAAATACAATAAAACACAGATGCATAAGTGCAATACTATAAAATTCACATAAGCAAACAATATACATACAAAGTGTACTTAAGTGCAGATGGCGATTGCTGTATGATGGTCCGGTGTAGCTAAACCAGTACCCATAGTTGTTCTTAGTGCCCATAACATAAGGGCCGTAACAGTTCAGTTTTTAATAGCTCATTCCTCAGTGGCGGCTCCAAATCGAAGGCCTGGTGGAAGAGCTCCATCTTCAATAGCTACACCACACAGCAAGGAAAGAAGGTAGTAAACAGCGGTGGAATGTTCAGCATCTAAACAATTTTTTTTAAACATAGTAGAAAACAAAAGGGTTTGACAAAATGCCATCAGAAAAGTGCCTCTGACACTTCGCTACAGCCTTCTCTGTTGGCCCTGTAACTGAAGACTGTGAACGTTAAGAGAAGTGAGGTATTACCAGAGAAACATCACAATTGCAAGACAAACTGGCTTTGTGGGAAGAGCCACAGTGCAATACTGATTTCAGGGCAGGGAGGGCAACCTCAATTTTTATGAGGCTCCACCCTCCAGCTACTCTTTTTGAAGAAGCTACAAGGGAGTAAATTGGTGGGGGAGGCATGACAGGGTTGGTTGGCTATACAGTGAGAAAACTTGAGGCAACCACTTCAGGCGGCAGGTTTTTGAGGGCAGCAACCAATCATGCTACCTACCACCTGCCTCTTGCTGCCCGCCTGCCAGCCTCGCAGATCCCTGCTTACTGCCACCCTTACCCAAGAGTCAGAGAAGAGCTGGCATGGTGTATTGGGTAGAGCAGGGTCCCCAGTCTTTTTGGGGCTGCAGGCACCTTTGGAATTCTGACACAGGTCAGTGGGCAGGGCACAATCACAAAATGGCTGCCACAGGAGGTGGAGCCAATCACAAAATGGCTGCCACAGGAGGTGGAGCCAATCACAAAAAGGTTGGCACAGGAGGTGGAGCCAACCACAAAAGGTCAAGGAGTGAGGTTATATATAACTCTAGGAATGAAAAAACAAAACAGTGGTGCTGTGGCAATACATTTTATTCACTCTATGTACCCCAACACATCTCACTCAGCGCTTCCTCTGCGGGATCTATAGAAGTGTTAAAAAGAAACAAACAAAAAAAAAGATTTATTTCCCAATACTAAAAGGCATTATAAAGGTTATATGTGTAAAGACATTAAATATACTTGTGAAAAACATAATGACAGGGCTTTTGAGCTTGTCCAAAGTACATTATGATGTCTCAAAAAATGTTCCGGTGGGTAGCCGTGTTGGTCTGAAGCATCAGAACAATGTTTGAGTCCAGTGGCACCTTTAAGACCAACAAAGTTTTATTCAGAGTATAAGCACACGTAACTTATACCTTGAATAAAATTTTGTTGGTCTTAAAGGTGCCACTGGACTCGAACTTTGTTTCAAAAAACGTTCTACGCTTAGCAAAATAATATAAACATTACAGAGAAAAGAAAAAACTATAGGAACAATATGATATCATCATACAAATCATATTTGGTTGAGTACATGGCCAACAGAAAAGTTATCAAAACTAAGTGTCAGTGATATTCCTAATCAGACAGCTGTGAACAAAAAACTGCTGTCCTTGTAGGCATTTATCTAAATCAGGGCAGGCCAAGCAATGCTCTCATTTAACCCATCTGGTGCCGTAGTTGTCAGTTGGAAAGATCCACTCAGCCTCCTTTCCAAGGAGGGACTTATCTTGATGGCTGTGTGATCTATAAACTGCCCAAAAGGAAGAATCTGTGGGAGCATGGTTCTGTCCTAAAAATTGTTGAAGCAACTTTTGGGAATAACACTGACACTTTGAAACGGTGCAGGTTAGTTTTGATAACTTTTCTGTTTGTCATGGATTACTGTACTCAGTCAAATATAATTTGTATGATGATATCATATTGTTTCTTTTTTTATATAATGTTTATAACGTGTTTTTTTTATAACGTTTATTTTCCAGTTTTACAATAAAAATCCAAGTATTATTGGTACATTATTTTCTGGAGATTCTTTATACATTTGTTTCAAACCATTTGTCAAGTTTTTGCCACCTTTTTTTAAATAAGAATTCATCTTTTGCCAACAAAATCATATTTAGTTTGTCCTTCTTTCTAATTTCCATAATTCTAGTAATTAACTCCTCTCTGCTTGGTATTTGTTCCGACTTCCAGCATTTTGCTAAAAGGATTCTGGAGCTGGTAAGGATATACAATAGTACACAAATGTCATTAAACTTAATCCCTTCTGGTAGAATGTTAAGTAAGTATACTTCTGGATCTAACTTTAGCTCTATTTCCAAAATTTCTGTTATTAACTTTTGTACTCTTTTCCAAAATTTTACTGCTTTCTCACATCTCCACCAGATGTGAAAGTAAGAGCCCACATTCTTTCTACATCTCCAGCAGTTTCCCGGCGCCCTTTTATAGCATTTTGCTACTTTATCTGGCGACCAATGCCATCGATACTGCATTTTGAAAATGTTTTCTTTGTATGCGATAGCTTTTAGTAATTTTGTCGACTTCCAGGCTTTGGACCACTTTTCTATACTTATTTCCTGTCCCAGGTCTCTCATCCAAGCCCTCATGCTTGGTTTTACAATTTCATCTTTCGTCTCTTCCTTTAGTAAAAGATTATATAGCTTTTGAATTAATTTGTCTGATGAGGACAGCCAGATTTTATCTAGCTCTGTCTTAAGTCTTTCGAAGCCTCTTCTTTTATCTTTAGCAAACCTAGATTTTAACAGGTTCTTTTCCCAAGCTGTTAAATTGATATTTAATTCTTGTATGCTCTCAAAGGATTTTAGTTCTTTTTCTTTCGTTAATAGTATTTCATAGCTAGCTTTCTTGTCTTCAGTTAATAAATTCGGCAAGATAAAAGCTTCCAATGGCGCGACCCATCCTGGGATCTTACTGTAGAGCAATGGGATGGATAAAGGATTGGCTACTACTAAAAAATGAGAGAATCCTAAAACTCGAAGGTCATGACCTATACATGGGCTGGCATGCCTATGTATGGTATGACACAGAACAAATACAAAAACACTTCCAAAACCATATAATACGAGGTGCATTGCTTAAAATTTGGAGAAATTTAAAAGGATATCATATTGTTTCTATAGTTTTTCTGCTCTCTATAGTATTTATATAACTTTTTTAAGTGTACAACTTTTTTGAGACATCACAATGCACTTTGTACATGCTCAGGAGCCCCGTTGTTATGTTTTTCATAAATATATTTACATTTAAAAATTTATTTACACATATAACCTTTTAATGTGTCTTTCAGTACTGGGAAATAAATCTTATGAGTTTTTTGTTTATTTTTAATGTTTCTATAGATCCTCCAGAGGAAGCACTGAGCAGAATGTGTTGTGGTACATAGAGTGAATAGAATTTATTCCCACAGCACTTTGGCTTCATTGGTGCGGCC
>NW_015167164.1:0-18438 GCF_001447785.1 Gekko japonicus
GATGGAAGCTAGGGCTTGGATTAAAACATGGGTTTTTTTAAAAGTAAAGGTGTTAAAATCTACTTGGGCTTATCCAGGCTGATACACAGTACAGCCAATGGGATCAACTATTGGAAAAGAAAATGAAATGCCTAGGAATAACAAATGATATGATTAAAATACAGAAACTAAAGACATTAGAAAGCAAATTAAAAATCTGTAAGGAAGTTGGATGTTACAATTACGTTTTTTAGGGCGCGCAGGGTATGTTCGACACTTCATTTGGGAATTGCCCTCCCGATGCAACTGCCAAAATATTTTTATCAATTGACAGTCCCAAAACTAAGATGAGCTTTTACTTTGGCAAGACTGACTATTCTTCCCTTGGCAGTTTTGGAGGGCAGATGTAATAAAGTATCATACTCTAATAGAACATGAAAATGCTCATATCATACAATCAAAACCATTGAACATATGATTATGAAACGCCCTATGTTCGATGAGTTGAGGGCTAATTTACTTTACTTTACTTTACTTACTTAAGGATATGGAACTGCTAAATGTGTGAGGCCAGGTGTCATGGCTATTATCAGATACCAATGATCATGTCACCCTCTCAGTGGCAAAATTCATAGATGCAATAATAAGAGAAATAATACTGAGTAAGGTCTTTTAAAATATTTTCTTTGGTTCTAATTTCTGTTTAAGGTGATAGCCATATGAGCAGTACTAGATAGATAGACTCATGTAGTCCACCCTGATCTCCTTGGATGAAGGATGGGGGGAAATGCAGCTGCATGAAAATCAGAAGAATCTTGTTGCTGCAGATCAGAAACTGGTTTTAGATACTTTCTATTGGGCTTAAATCTGAGTTCTCTGCACAAACCAGGTGGTGACGTTTGGAAGGAGTCTCCAGGGGATGGAGGAATCCAACCACTATACCTAAAATGAGATGGAGAAAGTTCTTGGTGATTGAGGACTCTATCTTGGTGATTGAGGGCATCCATTCGTTCACCAGGTCTGATATTCCTTGGGGGCTAGTACACTGATAGTTAGACACTCAGCAGTGAGATTGCTGAAACCTTTCATTTTTCTCTTTCTCCATTAATATGACAGTACAGAGCAGGAGACATGTAGTCCAATCTTGTAGGCAGGCCTTTTCTTAAAGCACAGGCTTGAATCCAGACGAGGTACTTCCTCAGGCACAAGGATTTCCACCCCACAGTGCAATTTTACCACTTCTCCCATTCTGCAACATCCCAAATGCCCCCAAGTCCTATTCTCTGGAGAGAGGGGAACCCCGGGAGCAGTATTGCAGAGGCATTCTGCAGGAAGGGGGGAAATGAAATAATCACACTCCATGGGTGGAAATTCTTGAGCACACAGAAATGTTAGTCTGGATCCAACCCATACCCTTTTAGGTTTCCTCTAACTTCTTCAAGGTTGTATTCACACACGCTCAATAATCCATTTTCAATCCACTTTCCGACTGGAGTTTACTGTGTGTAAACTGGCAAAATCCAGTTGGAAAATGGACTGAAAGTGGACTGAAAGTGGATTATTTAGTGTGTGTGATCTCAGCCCAAGAAAACTGTGTTGCATTTGCTCCACTCCCTGTGTCAGTTCATCTCATTCCTCTGTCATGTGGTCGCTTAGCTTAAGCCTGTGCTGCAGTAAGTTGAACTCATTATCTCTGCCATTCTCACAGGGACAGGAGTGAACATCTGTTGTTTTTCTTCATTGACGCAGCCTTTTAGTTGTTTTATTAGTTCACTTACTGCAGTCCTAAACAGTCTTGCTCCATTCTAATTCAGTTGGATTGCCGTGTAAATTTTCTTTTCCCTGGTCTTAAATGTGCCCGGTTCTTTTAATCATCACCTATGTAATGTATGGTACATAGTGTCAGGTAGGTAGCCACACTGGTCTTAAGCAGTAGAACAAAATTCAAGTCCAGTGGGGGCACCTTTAAGACCAACAAAGTTTTATTCAAGGGATAAGCTTTCGTGTGCACTCACACTTCTTCAGATACACGGAAATGGAAGTTACAAGTCCATACATATAGGTAGAGGGTGAGCAGTAAATTAGCATACAGCATAATGAAGATGTTTAGCAGATTCAAGGACCAAACAGGAATAACAACCTTAGTTTATATGGTTACCATTTGTTTGGGTTTAATTCAGGGGGGGGGATACATAGTGAAGGAAATAAGTATGTCAAAACTGGAGATTAATGGGCAGGTGTATCCTCAGTTGTGGAATGCTGAGAATAACTGTCATCTTATTTCAATAATCAGTGACATAGATCAGCCATTTAACTAATTTAAATGAATTTAAATAAATAAACTAGTTGAAGCCATTTTCTGTTAGATTCGAGTCCAGTAGCACCTTAGTGACCAACAAGATTTTTGGGGTAGAAGTCAAGGCTCCCTTTGTCAGATAGAGATACATTTTTTGTTGTCTTGCATCATCATTTGGGGGGGGTGTGTGCTGGGGCATCTCTAGACCATAGTGGCACCGGTGATGCCCCAAGGACCAAGGACCGATGGCACATGTTCGTCTTGGGTGGCCCTTCACGGCATAGCCCACAGCTTCATTGAACTGCTCAAGTCCCCTCGCCACGACAAGGCAGTGATCCATGAGGGATCTATACTATACTTACATTGTATAATTCTGATTTATTGATGCGCAGATAATACTGGAAAACTCTTTACAAAAAAAGGAGTGTGAGGAAACTGGCATGAAAAGAAATAATTTGGGATTCAATTTACAGAACAAAACAGCAAATGGGACTACGGGGGTCAAATCCATAGCAAGAAGGAATTCTAAATCATCATTACTGTCAATACTGATTTAAAAAAAAAATTATTGGTGTTATTGATAGCCTGCCTTTCTCACTGAGACTTAAGGCAGATTAAACCAAGTGAGTCAATACAATCAACAAGATGGCACATTCAATAAACAATGAAATAGGATTTCAGTTGGAGATCTAACCAGGAGTTTAAAAAACAGAACTGATGCAGACCATAGCCATTACATGTTGCAAAATTACATGATGGGAGCCAACCCACAGCAAATTGCACACAGTATTATGGACCACAGTCCTCCAACATTTATCCAGGTAACTCTGTGAAGCATTTAGTGCAGTGCTACCATTGCCTGTGTAGAAATGCCCTCTTGAACAATTCAGTTTTGCATAGTTCATGGAAAGCCAGCACAGCGGGAGCCTTCCTGACCTTGTCAAGCAGGCCATTCCACAAGGTGGGGACCACAATGGAGAAGGCACATGTACGGGCAGTTGTTGACTTTGCCCATTTGCAGTTGGCACCTGTAGATAGAGTTAACAGCTCCGGGTTGGGAAATACCTGGAGATTTGGGGGGTGGAGCCTGAGGAGGGTGGGGGTTTGGGGAGGGGAGGGACTTTAGTGGGGTATAATGTCATAGAGTCCAGCTTCCACAGTGGCCATTTTTTCCGGGTGAACTGATCTCTTGTCACCTGGAGATCAATTGTAATAGTGGGAGATCTCCGGCCAGCGCCTGGAGGATGGCAATCCGACCTGAAGAAGGCCTTGTTCGGATGAGTGAAACTGTTATGGTGGAGTATGAGGAAGAAATAGTCTCATAATAGTAAGACACAGCACTTTCAGATGTACAGATACTTCCCTTCCATTATCTTGCACGTAACTCCACAATAATTCTCACTCAAAAAACGTTTCAAGTGCTAAGTGTGCCTTCTTTGATTGCTGGGGGGAAATAGTCTGATGGAAGACAATTTACTCATTTAACCACAAGGGCCGCAATCCTTAAGCAGTTTTGTGGGCTCAAATCCTGTTCCACTGGACTCAGTGTCATTATACCCTGCTGAGGTCGCCACAGCAAATTGACACTGAGTGTCCAAGGCCAGGGCACCCGCCCAGAGCCTCTTTTAGAGGCTGTTGTATTTATTTCCACAATGGGCCTTTTTCCTAGTCTTAAATAAAAACTTTTAAAATGTTGTTTATTTAACACTAAATAACAATGAGCAATATAAGCAAAAAAACACCAAACCCTTTGTGGTGCTCCCTTCCCTTGGTGCCCTAAGCACACGGTTATTTTGCTTAATGGTTAATCAGGGGCTGGCTGGCTGGCTAGCTGTTTTTTGGGGGGGATCTCACCGCCGAACACAACATGCTGACATCTTGCGGAAGTGACGCCAACATGTCGGCAATGTCACATGGCAGCATACAGTTTTTTGGGCAAAACTCTATGGTTTGAGGGTGATTTTACCATAGAGTTTTGCCCCAAAACCAGAGCATCGCCATGCGACATCACCAACACAATGACATCACTTCCATGGTGCTCTGCCCCCACTCCCAGAAAGTCCCTCTCCCTCCACTGCCAGCACAGTCTTCGAACCAGGCATTCCTAGATCTGGTCCCTGGCTATTCATTGACCAAACAAGGGATACTGCAGATTAATGGTAGGCAGCGTTTTCCAGATAGTAGTGTAATATATATATATAAAATATATTAAAAAATTCATTTCAGAATGGCATGCTTGTCTTTATCCTGAGTTTTCATGAGCTTTGTTATCGGTTCAGGATTTTATTTGGAGCATGTTTTTCTGATTCTGGAATTTCCAGACAATTATTATTGCCATTTTCCCTATCCCCACCCCCAAGGCAGCAGCAGTGGAGAGGGAAAGAAGGAAGCATGCCCCAGCAAACAGTGGTTTGGTGGAGCCAGTTTGGTGTCGTGGTTAAGTGCCAGTTTGGTGTCGTGGTTAAGTGCACGGACTCTAATCTGGGAGAACCAGGTTTGATTCCCCAGTCCTCCACTTGTACCTGCTGGATGACCTTGGGCAAGCCATAGTTCTGGCACAGCTATTCTTGAAAAAGAGCAGTTTCTGTCAGAGCTCTCTCAGCTCTGAGGGGAGGGGAAGGGAAAGGAGTGTGTAAGCCGCTCTGAGACTCCTTTGGGTAATGAAGGGTGGGGTATAAATCCAATCTCTTCTGTTCTTCTTTAAAATTTAAAGGGCGATTACTTTCTAGAGAAAATGAACTCGAGGTCTGGTCTACTTCCATAGAAAGTAATGGCCCTTTCAAATTTAAACCTGATGACCTTTGTTAATATTTACATCTCTGCGATCCAGTGATTCACGTAATGGGACTTTAGATAACTGGTATATTGGGGGGGGGGGGTTTAATCCCAAAAAAATCAGTATTATCTCAATTCACTGAGGAAGAACTATCTTTTTTAAAATTAAGTTTTAATACTAATGGTGGTAGGAAGGGCCATCAAGTTATACCTGACTTATGGCAACACTAGGGTTTTCAAGGCAAAAGACATTCAGAGGTGGTTTGCCATTGCCTGCCTCCGGGTCATGCCCCTGGCACTGCAACAGCCCCTTACCTGGTTTTTCTTTTTTGCCAGCCTCAGTAGTGCTCACAGCTGCTAGCAGGACAATAAATGTGAAGAGGACAACTGTAAATATCTGACATCGCTCTTGCTGTTTCTGCATTCTGTGGATTAATAAGGAAAAAGAAGACTGGCTCAGACATCAATGCACAAGCAAAATTCCCAAGCAGCACTCATAATGCACAGCAAACATACCTGTGCATAGGGATATTAACGCACAAGGGGATCAAACATGACACCAACAAATTGAGATGATTAAGAAAAGTCTCCCAAATGCCACAAAAAAGGCATAGGACATTCTATCTATCCTGTCTTAGACACCTTATATGCTGTGGAAAAATAGCATAGTCATGCTATTTTTAAAAATACAATTTGTTCACCTTGCATAAAGTTTCAAGATAGTGTACTAAGTAATATCATAAGAATCTAAAGCTGCAGCAGATATTCTCTTTGATATTTGCATTAAAATGAATGTTTTCGATGCAGCCAAACTAACTGCCAAAAAAACCCCAACCCCACATAAACCTCATTGAATATTCACTAAATTTTGATGCCATTTGGATGCCTTTTGTTCTTCTGGTTGCCTCTTCCTGTCACTGCCATTTTGTTGTTTACACTTTGCCCTCACTGGCCTTGGCCTTTTGTCCTCTGGTTGGCTATGCTCATCCATGTGGGAATGCACTAAGTCATCGCCCCAGATTTAGTACTGCAATGTCATCAACAAATTGTGTGCCATCAATAAAGGTAATGAGGGAAGAAGAAACAGTGACGTTTAGGGTTGCCAAGTTCTGCACTCTCACCAGTGGGGTGTGGGAGGGAGCTTTCCAGCAGTGGGGGGTGGGGCAATGAGACACTCCAATGTGATGACATCACATGGAAGTGACATCATCACACCAGGACATCACACAGTGACACTCTGGTATTTTGGGCAAAACTCTATGATTACCATAGAGATTTGCCCAAAATACCAGAGTGTCACTGTGCGACGCCCCCAGCATGATGAGTCACTTACATATGACCTCATCATGCTGGGGGCATTGTGCTGGGTCTTGGCAGTTGAGGGTGGGGCTTCCCCCCACTAGCCAGCTGGCCGGCAGCAATGAGGAGCCCACAAAATCAAGGGACCCCCACTCTCACCTGGGGGCTGGCTACCCTAGTGACTTTGTGATGACCAGGATTGGATTCTGTCCCCCTCCCAAGTCATGGGATAAGGGGAAGGGGTAATGTTGCCACCAAACCCAGAATTTGCTCTCTAGAACCCAGGATATTGGATTCTGGGTTTTACCCAAGCCTCACCATTCTAACTTGCACTAGTGGTGGTTGGTGGGGGGCAAATATTAACTTGCTGAGTAATTAGCAAAATGAAGAACAAGGGCAAAAGATGTGCACTATAAATTATGTTATTTCCCCCAGATTTAGGTTCCTATGGGTTTCTATTGAGTAAAGTTACCAACTGAATCTGGGCCTCTTATGTACCTCTCTGGGGCTGGGATTTACCCAACCCCAACCCCAATTTCCTACCTCTGAGGAATTGAAGAGTAGGATAAAAATGGCCTCTACATAGTGCTACTCTATGAATTTCCTTTAAGCAGCTGTTGTAAAGACCATAGAGAATAGGGAGGCAGCTTAGAGCATCGCCAAGAAGTGACATCACATTTCCCCCAAACTCTGCCCTCCCCAGATACTGTCCCACAAATCTCCCAGAATTTGCTACAGCAGCACTAAGAACCCTACCAGAATCCCTCATGTTTAAGGGGTTGGATGATATAAATGTATCACTTGAAGGATTAATCAGTCAATGACAATGGTTATCTATTTTAAGGCCCTGGCCGATTTCCAGCAATTTGATGCACTCCCAGGTCAAGTCTCATGATGACTTGATTTTGGTGAAATAAAGCAGAAGTCCAGTGGTACCTTAAAGTCTAACAGCATCTATTCTACAAAGTTTGAGTCCAGTGGCACCTTTAAGATCAACAAACTTTAATTCCAGGTATCAGCTTTCATGTGCATGCACACTTCTTCAGAAGTATCTTTGTACCAAGAATTAAACTTTGTTGATCTTAAAGGTGCCACAGGACTCAAATCTTGTTCTGTTCTTTCAGTCCAACATGGCTACCCACCTGAATCTAGCATTTATTCCAGCATGAGCTTTGGGGAGCCAGAGTTCATTCCTTCAGATGATTTTATTTTCCTAGCTAAACTCAGCCTCAGGTTGCACACACATTCCCTGCACCAGGGGTCTCCAACCCTTTTCAGCCCATGGGCACCTTTGGAATTAGGGTTGCTAGGTCCCCTCATCAATCTGGTGGGGGGATTTGGGGGGCATCCTGGGGGTGGACAGGGACATTGCACAATGCGATGACATCACCCGGAAGCGATGTCATCGTTCCAGCAATGCTCTGGTTTTTGGGTGAAACTCTATGGCAAATTCGCCCTCAAACAATAAAGTTTTGCCCCCAAACCAGAGCGTGCTGTGCTGACATCACTTCCAGGTGATGCCACTGCATCGGGGGTGTCGCCTGTTTAGGGGCAGGGTTTCCCCCACTGGCCAGCTGGTCTGCAGTGGGGAGAAGCCCCCAAAAGTGGGGGATCCCCCACTCGGTCCTGGGGGCTGGCAACCCTATTTGGAATTGCGACACAGCATGGTGGGCACAGCCACAAAATGGCTGCCAAAAATCCTTGTGCTATGGTGGCAGCAGCTGTCAAAACCCTTGTGCTATGGTGGCAGCAGCTTTCAAAACAGTGTTTTGTTTTGAATCTGCACAGATAAATCAAATCTCCAGTGGTCAATCGGAAGCCCTACTGGGCAAAAGCACCACCCACTTTCTAAAAGTGGCAGGCCCTGGAAAAGGTGCTGGCAGATGCCATGGCACTCAGGGGCACCATGTTGGGGGCTCCTGCCCTATGCACCTTCCCTCTGGTATTCCTTACCAAGGGAAGACGAGGGAAATAAATAGCATTAGCACAACCTGAATATTCAGTAAGGTGTCCTCAGTTCCTATGCATGAAACATGTTCATTTCGTCGTTGGAAAACATTCAGCACAGCCACAGTGTTGATATAACATTTTTATTATATGTCTTACACCACGAAAACAACACTGAATGTGTACACAACAAGTAGCAAAAAAGTTGCGGTAAATGCTCTGCTGTTTCTTTAGCTGAGTTTTAAGCAAAACATTTGGAAGCAAACATTATGGGGAAAGGCTTCCGTTAATAAACGGCAGTTTATAAAACTAGCAATAACCTAAGAGCCCCATTAACAAAAATATGGTCGTAGATGATCACAAACGGTACCAAAAGCACATCTGTCATTTGAATGTAAAACCTAAATGGCTTAGAAATGTGCCTTCCATTTAAAAATGGTTCTTTCACATTTCATTCTGCATTAACAACATTCACACAGAAGTTCAAAGAGAAAAGCAGAGGCTCAAAGTAGGACCACCAAGAGGGGGGGGGATCAGAGGCAAAATTCTGGGGCTCCGGGCTACTCTTAGAGCCCAGGGGGTAGGGCTGCCAGCTCCAGGTTGAGAAAAACCTGGAAATTTTGGGTGTGGAGTCTGAGGAAGGTGGGATTTGGGGGAGGGGAGGGATCACAGTGGGTTAGAATGTCCCAGTGTCCATTTTCCCCAGGTGAACTGATCTCTTTCACCTGGAGAACAATTGTAATCCCAAGAGCTCTCCAACCGCTACCCAGCCAGGCAAGCTACCCCTGGTTTATACATTTAGCAGAACTTTTATTGGGTGGGAAGGAAAGGGGAAGTGTCAACTTGGACTAGTCTTTGTCTTTCACCTGACAAACTTCCATGGTAGAGCAAGGATTCAAACCTGGATCTTCCAGCTCCTAATCTAGCACCCTAACCACTAAATTGGAGGGACTGTACAAGTCCACTCACCTGATCTCCTTGGAAGGATGGAGGGACATCAGTTTGAGGGGAGAACTAGGGGGAAAGATCAGGGCACACAGAATGTACCAAAGTATGCTAATAAAAAGCTATATGTTTTCATACCATGTTTTGGGTTAAGTGTGGGTGGTGGAATGGGGCCAAAGTAATGTTCTTCTGGGAGCCTGTGGTGGTTCTCAGCAGCCCTGGATCAAAAGCACAGAAGCACCTAGGGACCGATCAATTAACACTTCTAAAGCTGCTAACTTCTGCTGTCCATTTGCATGCAGAGTTCATAGCATTTATGTCATTGCAGTTTTACTTTATGACATACATACATCATTTGCAACTGGATTGTCTAGCAAATGATTGGTATACTGCAATGGAAATTAAAAATATAGGCCTTAGGCTTGCCAGGTCCCCCCTGGACACCGGCGTGGGATTGGGGGGGGTAGGGTTGCCAGATCCAGATTGGGAAAGTCCTGGAGATTTGGGAATGAGCATGCGAGGACAGGGACCTCCATGGGGTACAATGTCACAGAGCCCACCCTCCAAAGTATCCATTTTCTTAGGAGAATTGATCTCTGTAGTTTGGAGATGAGTCCTCAATGTATATTAAATAACACAAACAAATCTCCACAGGTTGCTGACATGTAAATAATTGTAAACAAGACTAAATGTATTTTGGCCCAACAGGTCTTCTTCAACGTTGCTAATACATAGATGCACTTACACACCAAGGAGGTGTATCATGAACCATAGAAAAATGTAGACTTTTGCCTGGGGCGTGCGGTGCACCCTCTCATGGAGGGGTGCTACAGTGGCCTGCCGCCCCACCCCTGCCAAAAGCCCTGCTCACAGAAGCTCCTACCATGCCACCAGACCCGAGTCTATCTCTTCTACTGCGGACCGTCATGGTTACCCTCTGAAAATGCTGTAAGGAATCTTATTCTTGAGTTAAGAGGCTTCTAGCAGTGGGACATCTTTCTTCTGCTGGAAGAAGGCATCTTGTGCCAGAGAATGGCTCATCAGAGGCACAATGGAAGCACTGCATCCAACCCTTTACTTTGGAGAACCATACCATTATGACTCTAAAACCCAGCCATCGCTCGAATGAGTGAGGGGAAGGGGTGGAGGGGAAGATGGAATTAATTGCTGAAGAGGCTAGCATGTAAACTGATCCTCACACCATGCGGCCAGAGGAACTCATGCTTCTTTTGTCAGTGAGCAACAGCTCACAATGCCACTGGGTGTTACCATGAGCTGTGCACTAGCAGAAGGGGGAAGGCTGCTGTAGGATAAGAGGCACATGAGGCTTGTTGCTTTAAGGAAGAAATTGATATTCTCTATTGTTAAAAGCAATCCATACTGTGATAGTGAAGGAGATATAGGCATTCTAGCTATGTATCTAACTTGATAACTTGGAGAACGGAAGGTTTCTTTCACTTACCCCTAGCTATGTATCTAACTTGAGGAGATAGATTCAGAGACTGCATGTGGCTTCCTTGGAGGATGGAGAAAGAACAAAGAGAGGTAGCCAGAAGGAAGGATGGACCTAGGAATAAGCTCTATGAGACCAAAGAGAGAGCAACAGAACAGACCAAAGGAAAGGATATAGGATTTGGCCTTCCCAGCTTACTAGCTCTACTGAGCCCTCTATTATACCAGCATCCTTGGTGCAAAGAGACATTGCACAGTCCTTCAATTCACATGCTAGGGATGTGTTCAGATTTTAAACCCCTCTCTGCCTTGTAATTCTACTTCTCTCTTACATGGATTCAACCGTCTTTTTCACCACATGGTTTCTGTTAACTCATGCTTGATTTTTTTACTCCATTCCATTTGTGCTCTTTTAATTTTATTTTTATGCTGAGTGTACATGAACACGGTGTAAATGCTATATTAATGATGTAAAACTGCACTAAAGAACAACGGCAATGAAAATGTGCACAACGAAAAGGTTCAGAGTATACAACAGCTGAGGATATTTATTCAGCCCTCGCTTACCCACTTTGGAAACTCTGGGAAATGTCAAAATCAGACTGCATAGTGATATGAGTTGCAGTGCACGGTAGACTTATTATTCAGAGGTAAAAACTGAAATTTCAATTATATTCAAGCCCTTAGATGTATGTTGGAGTTTTCTAGGTCATGGTCATTTCCAAGGAGGTAGACATCACCTCTCTGATATCTAACTGCTGATGCTCCTTCTAGAATAAAAAAATGAATTCACCGGAAATTTTTCAGGCAACCCATAATAATAAGTTCTTTACACTCATGACATAAAGCTTTTCTTCCAGAGTTGTTAAAGTTACCTACTTTTCCTTGCGATGTCTGTCATGAGAAATGATTGGTTGTCATGAGGAAAGAGAAAATATAGCATATCAGCAAGAGGGTTAAACGACTGAATTGTTCTCCCAGAGACTCTTATTTTCTATATTTGAGGGCTTTTTCCCATGAAAGCTCTCAGATGTGCAAGTTCCCCACCTGCAGTCAGAAGTGATATAGTTTAAGAAAAGCATTACCACTCATTTCCACAGAAGTATATGAACAGGTCATGAGTGAGGGTATGATCCCATCAGCAAGAAAGGACATGTTGAACTTAAAGGGATTCAAGAAGGATGATTTCAACGTCCATGCTGATGACACAACCTCCACTCAGGCAACGGACCTAGTGTTGTCAAGGGTGGAGCTGGGACTCTCCCAATTTGTAATGACCTCCACTCACCAGGCCGGACACATGCTCGATCTGATCTTCACGGCTGGGGTAACAGTGGCTCACCCGCAGAGCCAAATGGACCCAGTACAGCTCTGCGGGATCTGATGCCACCTGGCAGCTCATTGGATGAGCTTGTAGGGGACTGGCATAGCCGACTCTCCACAGCCATCAATGAGATCGCTCCCCGACACCCTCGTTCTAGGCTTGCTCCCTAGTTTACCCAGGAGTTGCAGCTTATGAAATGGGGGCTAAGACGGCTAGAGAGACGGTGGTGGCGTGCTCGTAATGAAGCTACAAGAGCATCTTATAGGGCGTTTATGAGATCCTATGATATGGCGGTCAAAGCTGCAAACAGGGAGTTCTACGCAGCCACGAGAGCGTCTGCGAGCTCACACCCAGCCCAATCATTTAGAACAATTTGGTATTTAACTGTGCTGCCACAGGGCAGACTAAATTCTAGAGAACTGGATATTGGCTGTGAGACTTTTGCGAGCTATTTCGCAGATAAAGTCCTGTCGCTCCACCGTGATCTTCCAGTCACAGTTGATACAGTTAGTGAACTCGAGACCCCATGCACATCTTCTAGTCAGGTTTTGGATTATTTCAGTCTGCTCAGCCTTGAGGAAGTTGACAAACTGCTTTTGGCTGTACGCCCCACCACATGCTGCCTTGACCCATGCCCATCGTGGCTAATTAAAGCTGGCCGCGAAGGGTTGGGTGGTGCCCTAAGGGAAATTGTCAACAAGTGCCTCGTAGAGGGACTGTTTCCTGGGGCACTTAAGGAAGCAGTGGTGCATCCTCTCTTGAAGAAACCATCCTTGGACCTAGCCGAATTGGCTAACTACTGACTGGTGTCCTATTTGCCCTATTTGGGCAAAATAATAGAGAGGGCCGTGGCAGCTACAGAGCTTTTTGGATGACACTTCCTTTTTAGATCTCTTCCAGTCCAGTTTTTGCCTGGGACATGGGACGGAAACAGCACTGGTCGCCCTCACAGATGATCTTCGGAGACATCTGAATCGGGGCGCTTTGGCAGTACTATTGTTGTTGGTGGTGTTTGACATGGTCAACCATCAGTTACTGATCCACCACCCCGCCGATGTAGGAGTTCAGGGGCTTGCCCTGCAATGGCTTACCTCCTTTCTCCATGGTCAGGGACAAAGGGTGGCGCTAGGGGAACAGCTCTCCCTGAGATACCCAGTAGTGTGTGGAGTGCCTCAAGGGGCAGTGCTGTCCCCGATGTTATTCAACATCTACATGCACCCCCTTGCCCAGATTGCCCAGAGCTATGGGCTGGGATGTCAACAGTATGCAGATGACACCCAGCTCTATCTGATGTTGGGCAGCCAATCTGGCTCTAGACTGGAAGATCTGGACCGGCCGTTACAAGCTGTGGCTGGTTGGCTTAGACTGAGCTGACTGAAATTGAATCTGACGAAGACAAAGGTCCTGTGCCTGAGTCAGGGTGGACTGGGGGTAGGGATCCCACTCCCGACCTTCAATGGGGCGCCATTGGTGCCAGTGCTGGAGGTTAGGAGCTTGGGAGTGCTCTTGGGTGCCTCCTTAACAATGGAGGCCCAGGTAGCAGCCACTGCCAAGCCGGCCTTTTACCATCTTCGGCTGATTAGGCAGTTGGTTCCCATCCTTGAACACAACGACCACCCATGCGATGGTCACCTCGAGAGTAGACTACTGTAATGCTCTCTACTTAGGGCTGCCCTTGTCACAAATCCAGAAGCTGCAGCTAGTGCAAAATGACGTGGCCAGGCTTCTGATGGGTCTCGCCATGAGGGAACACATCCAGCCTGCCCTGAAGGCATTGCACTGGCTGCCAATAGTATACTGGATTCACTTCAAGGTGCTGGTTCTTACTTTTAAAGCCCTTTATGGCCAGGGTCTGACATACCTGAGGGATCACCTTTCCCCATATATACCCCAGAGAGCACTTTGGTCAGGGACCGACTGGCCCTTCCAGGTCCCAAGGATGCCAGGCTACCTGCAACCAGGGCCAGAGCCTTTTCAGTGGCAGCTCCATACTGTTGGAATGAGCTCCCGGAAGAGATCAGGGTCCTGTGGGACCTTTTACAGCTCTGCAGGGCCTGTAAAATGGAGCTCTTCCACCAGGCTTTCAACTAGGAGCCGCCGCCACCACAGGCATTACTATCTACGATTATTAATACCATCAACTTAATAACAATGGAAACCTGGTGCCTGGTCCATTATGGATAGCCTGTGCTCGCTGACCAAAACTGAGAAAGACCAACGAGCTGAATATCAAGGGAACCTATAGAATGTATGAGGCCATCTTTGATATTATAAGTTAACTGCTAGTACTTTAATGTAATGTAAGTTTGTTTTAATGAGCCATTACTGAATTGTTTGATGAATTGCTTTTAGATGTCTATGATTTTATTGCTATAGTCCTTTTATGATGTCAGCCACCCTGAGCCTGCCTAGGCGGGAAGGGCGGGAAAGGAACCTATAGAATATATGAGGCCATCTTTGATATTATAAGTTAACTGCTAGTACTTTAATGTAATGTAAGTTTGTTTTAATGAGCCATTACTGAATTGTTTGATGAATTGCTTTTAGATGCCTATGATTTTATTGCTATGGTCCTTTTATGATGTCAGCCACCCTGAGCCTGCCTAGGCGGGAAGGGCGGGGTACAAATTCAAATAATAATAATAATAATAATAATAATAATAACAACAACAACAACAACAACAACAACAACCAACGCTTGATTTCTTTGGTGGTCTCCCATCCAAATACTAAGCAGGACTGACCATGCTTAGTTTTAAAGATTTAGATCAGACTATCCTGGGCTATCTAGGCTAAGGCACAAAATGATTACATCAGTATATAGCTGCGTGCATACAGGCCACTTTGGGTCCCCAAGGTGGGGTAGAAATTAAGTAAAATAATAAAGAAAGAATCCATCCCCAAACCTCTTTTCCTAGTACATATCCTATCATGGCTCATTTAGCACATGGTTTTCACACTGTTTCCTACATGGCACTCATTTCCATGTAGGACAATACTTTGGCCGTCCGATGAGCTGTGTGTCTTGAGAAGAGAGCAGGAGGGCTGTGTCTGTAATCCATCAAGGGAAGAAGCAATTTTCACCGTGAAAGGAGTGAAATGTGTTTGGAATTGTCATATGGCACTTTTAAGTATCTCCTGCTGGCAAACGTCCCGCTGAAAAGCCATGCAATTGCTATCGATGTGCACAACTGGGAAAGGAAGCCCTGCTCTGGGGAGAGTAAACTGCTAACTGGTATGGTATTTCAGCATGGGGGGGGGGTCTGGAGAACGTTTTAATGCTTAACAACTAGATTATTTATTGCAAGAAAGTCAACTACACGGCTACGAGCTTTCTTTATTTTTATTAAATAGCTTGTATCATTTGGAATTTTGGGTATAACTCATTGATGGACGTGTACTAGTAATCTGTTTAAATACGCTGGAGCCTTTTGGGCATATGAGCGGAAATAAATTGCTGTTGTTTATTGTAGTTGCGTTGCTGACTATAAGCTGACCCAAAAATCCTGGACAGCCTGCTCTTGGCCATTCAGACTACATCTGGAGTCCGTGTCCGGTTCTGGATGTGCCACTTTAACAAGGAACGATGTAGAGAAATGGGAATGGGTTCAGAGGAGGACAAGGAGGATGGTCAGGCCCCTGAACAATAATTCTTGCAAGGAAAGGTTGAAGGATCTTGATATGTTTAGCCTGGAGAAAAAGGAGACAGAGGAAGGACATCGCTGCACTTTCCAAATATCTGAGGGTCTACCACACAGAAGAAGGGAAAAGACTTGTTCCCTGCCACCCCAGAGGGCAAAACTAGATTTAACGGACTTGATTTATAGGAGAGTAGATTTCAATTGAGCAGCAGGAAATGCTTCCTAAGGATAATGATGGTCTGGCATAGGGTTGCCAACCTTCAGGTGGGGTCTGGAAATCTCCCAGAATTACAACTGATCTTCAGACAACAAACATCAGTTCTCCTGGAGAAAATGGCTGCTTTGGAGTGTTCACACACACTAAATGATCCACTTTCAATCCACTTTCAGTGCACTTTCCAACTGGATTTTACTGTGTGAACTGGCAAAATCCAGTTGGAAAGTACACTGAAAGTGGATTATTTAGTGTGTGTGACCACAGCTTTAGGACTGCAGCCTTCATGCACAGAATGGACAGTCATCTGTCAGGGATCCTCCCTGATTTCCTACATTGGGCCAGGGTTAGAAAGCCTCTAAGGCCTCTTCCAGCTGTGTGGTTGGAGACTGCGGACACTGCTTACACCTGCATACACCCACCCCACCCCCACTGTTCTCCAAGACTCATATCTGATACCTTAAATGCTTGCTTCCACTATGCTTCCCAAGACAGCATAGTAGGAGGGATTTCAGCAGGTGCCTCTCTCCTCATCCCTGCTTGACAGCCTGCTCCAGTGGCTAAAACTCCTTTAGTCAAAAGGTACAAAAGATCTGTTCTCCTCTGCATCTGCTTAGGGAGTTAGCAAGAATTTTCCACCAAGCATAAGAACTTCACACAACTAGATGTTACATGTTACTAGATGTGTAAAAAGTGATTAACAGTGCAGTCCTAAGAGGAAGTTACACCCTGTCAAGCCTATTGTCAAAGGGGCTCAGAAAGGTACAAGTCTACCTATGTCTACACTGCAAAGGATGAGGCTTTTTTTTAGAGTGGCACAAAGAAGAAGACATAAGGTATTGCCTCCTCCTGAAAAACGGGATGTGCAGTGCAATCCTAAGAACAGCTTCGCCCTTCTAAGTCTGTTTGACTTCAGTGGCCTTATAAGGGTGTAACTCCATTTAGGATTACATTGTTATGTGATGCAGGGAGTCACCAGGGACACTTATGTTAATTGGCAGTTCCTAGGCCAGAACAGACTTTCCAATTTAAATTTAAAAGAAGAATATGTGGTAAGGGGAAAAAAAAGCACTCAAAAGATTTAATAGCTCAGAAGACCGTTGACAAATGCACATCCTGCCAACCTGTGTATTGTAAGGATCCCTTCTACCTTTTCTTGCAATATGCAACAGAGTACAAACTCAGAAATGCAGACTGTCCATACAAGGCCATTCAATCCTTTCCATGCTAGCTCAATGCTGGTAACAAACAGCATTTGTAATGGAAACCGGTGAGATCGAAGGGGTTTCTCGAATGGACACAGTGGTTGAAACGGACTATGCAGGAGCCAGTAGAGGGAGCTAGAGTTTGCAGACAGACTTGTTTTAGCTAGCTTTCGGGAGTGAAACATATCTTTGGGCTGGCGGTATGGCTGGAATTGCTGTGCAAGGATTAGGCCAATCTATTCTATTGTTAGCTATCTGTCTGCTCAGTCAATTGTATAGATGGGGGGGTTGCACAAGGCCTTTGGAAGTATATCCAGCTCTTCTACACCTTCCAATATTTTACAACATAATATAGAGACACTCCAGAGTGGAATCAAAAGGTGGCTTACAAGTAACAAAACATTGCAATTAAATCGATAGAATAAAACCTCAGATACCACCAATGTTCCCTCTAAGCTTAGTTTGAGCTAGCTCACAGCTTTTTCACCTCCAGCTCATACATTTTTGTCTTAGCTCAGGAAGGATGGCCTCAGAGCAAACTAATTTATGCAGTAGCCAAATCACTCACTCACAACTTTAATGCCAGTAGCTCACCAAGTAGAATTTTTGCTCACAAGACTCCACAACTTAGAAGGAGCATTGGATGCCACCCCCCAATAAATCTGTAGTTTAAACCCATTAAAGCACTGGCAAACAACAACAACAACCCAGCTGAGCTCTGAGAAGGAACAGGGGACAGAACTGCTAGAGGGGTGAGTGTTTTTTTACTTTCAGTTGAGGGGATTTAGCTGAGGGTATTGTGTGGGAGGACTGTGTTTGGGAGTGTGTGGAAAGGATTAGAGTTGTTGCAGAGTCCTGGCTGCTTGAGATAGGGTGAGAAAGGGTCATTGTTTGAATGTAAATTGAGTGCCTGGGTCAATTTGAATAGCTGCTGCCCCGCCCTTTCCTGGGGGAGACCTCTATTTAAGGCAGCACCTTGCCAGATGCACAAGAGCTAAAGGGCTCTTAGCCTAGGGACTCTGTAAGAAGCCCAAAAAGAACCAGAAAGCCAAGGCCCTAGTCTCCTTGTGTTCCCAGTAGGGTAAGTAGACTTTGACAAGGAGAACCACATAAATACAAAAGGGTTTTAAAAGGGGGATTATATTTAATTATTTTAAAAGCAATTATGAAGCCAGAATGCCAGCAGGGGGTTGGGGGCTATCCAGTGTTTTGCAAGGAGTGTCACATGTATGACTATCTGCCCACTGGACAGAAGTCTTGGGTGTGTGCTCGGTGCAAGGAGCTCCTGGTTCTCAGGGAACGTGTGTGCTCCCTTAAGGCCAAGGTGGCTGACCTGGAGAAGCAGAGACAGTCAAGTTAGG
>NW_015167164.1:19856-51868 GCF_001447785.1 Gekko japonicus
GAGATTAAGCAGAGGTGTTCTGCCATTGCCTTCCTCTGAAGAGTCTTCCTCGGTGGTCTCCCATCCAAGCCAGTTTGGTGTAGTGGTTAGGAGCACAGACTCTAATCTGGGAGAACCGGGTTTGATTCCCCACTCCTCCACATAAAGCCAGCTGCATGACCTTGGGTCAGTCATAGCTCTCTCAGAGAAGAGTCTTCCTCGGTGGTCTCCCATCCAAGCCAGTTTGGTGTAGTGGTTAGGAGCGCAGACTCTAATCTGGGAGAACCGGGTTTGATTCCCCACTCCTCCACATAAAGCCAGCTGCATGACCTTGGGTCAGTCATAGCTCTCTCAGAGCTGTTCTCTCAAAAGCAGTCCTCAAAAGAGCTCTCTCAGCCCCACCTACCTTACAGGGTGTCTGTTGAGGGGAGGGGAAGGAGACTGTAAACCACTCTGAGACTCCTTTGGGTAGTGAAGGGTGGGGTATAAATCCAATCTCTTTTCTCTTCTTCTTCTACTGACCCTGCTTAGCTCCTGAAATCTGATGAGATCAGACTATACCATGCTCCCTTCCCTCCCAGTCCTCACAAGGCATGTCAGAATTCCATGTATACTTTCCCCCCATCACCATGAAAGTAATTCCACTCATGCTTCCAACTATGGACCATTATGGAGAATGCTAACTCCATCCAACCCCATGTTAACAGGCCTAGAAATTTTATACTATGCAATCTAAAGTTTGGTACATAGTCAGCTCCATATTTTTCAAAGAGGCATTTCCTCCACCAACCTTCGCATTACTGTAAAGGTTCTCACAAACATCACAGGCATTGCTTTTTTCAAAAACCCAAACAAACACTGAATAAAGCAGCCCCTGCAATACATTGGTTCCACTTTCATCACTGCCAAGGAATGGCTGCAGCTATGAAATCAGGCTTCAGCGTCAAATTCAAGGCGAGGCAGTCTTACTGTGCTGATAAGCTGTGTGGAGGACTGGCGCTGAGTGGCCCAAGGCCCCTCAGCTAATCCATGACGGAGAACTATTAAGTACAGCGCAACTAATCCGTATTCATCACTGCCAGTCCCACTTTGAAAAGAGGAGTCAAGGAGAAGACAGTCACCGCAACTGAGGCAGAGAATCCTCAAGCATTGACCACCACCACCCCCCAAACACAAACATACACCTTGTACAGACTCTCCCCATTTCACCGTCCATTGGTCCCATTTTACATTTGAAGCAGCAAACTGATTTGTGTATACCTTTCTCACCAGAGATGGAAACCAACTTCCAACCAATTCCAAGCAACTGGGTAGCCAATTCCAGGTTGGGAAATTCCATACAGTCCACCCCTCCAAAGCAGTCATTTTCTGTAGGAGAACTAGGATTGTTGGTTACCCCCTGGCAACTGGTGGGAGTGGGGGGGGAATTACTGACAGGAAAATTAGGCTTAAGCTTGTGCTGCCAGCAAGGTGGGGACACTCTGGTATTCAGGAAAAAACTTTATGGTGGAAGTGATTTTTACCATAGAGTTTTTTGCACAGATACCAGAACAGAACTGGCATGGAGTGGGCCTCCATGTATCCCCTTGTATTCAGTTTATGCTCCTCCAAAATTTGAGGGTAATGTCCCACCCATCTATTTATTTATGTATTTGATTTATATCTTGCCCTTCCCCACATGTGGGCTCAGGGCAGGTCACAGCATTCTGTTACACAACTGAGGTCCCGTTCACATGGTGAATTTGGCACAGGAGAGCCACGGGTGGTGGGCGGATTATTGGGGCGTGATCACACCACAACATCTGGCAAGTGGAGCGCACCCGTGGCCAACCCATGGCATACCGCTGAAAAAGCACAATAAAAAAACAGTACCTCGTATGTAGTGGCAAACGGTTTGCCACGGGCTGCCTCCGGACTCCTGTGGTGTGATCGCGCCGGCCCCTCATTAATGCGCAGGTGGGGGGGGACAGGACCCGTGGTTTGCCACCGATGCATCGGATCGTGTTCTGGCGGCTCTAATTGCACCGGAGCAATTAGCCACGCCTCCCCCTCCCCTGCATTATCTGGCCCGTGTGACCGGGGCCATAGTAACGTTAAAACATTACAATTAAACAGAACAACAATTTAAGCAAAGCTAACATTAAAATGAAATATAAAGCCAAATTTCAGTCTAAGCAAAATAAGACAGCAACTATTCAAGGCAGCTCATAGTGCCTCCTGCAAGATGCTGAATTAGATTGTAGTTAATAGCAATCTGTTTTCTGATGATGTTCTGTTGACCTCTTTGAGCAGGGCAAATCGCAGCCGGCACTGTAAGCACTGCAAGCAGTAGAGGTCGAGATGGATTGGATGTCTGCCACCTTAACCAAAGACCTGGTGGAACAGTTCTGTTTTACAGGCACTGTGGAACTGTAACAAGTCCCACAGGGCCCTGATTTCAAGTAGGAGCATGTTCCACCAGGCTGGGCCCAGAGCAGAAAATGTCATGGCCCTGGTCGAGGCTAATCGGCCATCTTTCAGGCCAGGGACTACCAGGAGATGTTGCTCTGCAGAGTGTAAAGTTCTGTGGGACACATATGGGGTGAGACGGTCCCGTAGGTATGTTGGTGCCTGGCTGCATAGGACTTTAAAGATTAATACCATAACTTTGAACTAGATCCAATACTCATGTGGCAGCCAGTGAAATTGGTGCAACACCAGCCTGGCTTATAATGGGGCTTGCCTCCCACAAAATACTCTCGAAGATCTCAGGGGGGAAAACAGTTCTCTGAAGGAATAAAAGGAATCTAATTTATACACAAAAACCTATGAACATCAACAGAGCATGCTAGAAAGCTTTCTATCCTCACGGCACCAAAAATGGAACTGAGGGAAGGGGATACCTGCCATCAAAGCATGTGATGCGTTGGGCGGGAATCCCACACATGCATTGGCTCTGAAAGGGGTGGGGTGTTGCCTCTTTGGAGTTTTTAAGTTAGAAAGAAAATGTCTGCAGCTGGCCTGCTCAGGCACAGTCCCAGTATGAGGCTGCACAAGAAGATGGAAGATGAACTGCTGAATTCACGTCTTGCCCTGTGATCTGCAGGCAAATCTGGCCAGGTCTCTTTTGGATTGGCATCCTCAGGCCAGGATCATGAGACTTGAACTGGAGCAAGAGACAAGGAGCCAACACACACACACACACACACAGCTTGCACCTGGTAGACCAACTGATCCAGGAAGGCAGCTGTCCCAAGCCTCAGGCTAAATGGGCAGGGAGGTAATCAAGCTCAGCTGGACTACTGGTGTTGTCTGGCCAGGATCCTGCAAAGAAGTATCACTCTCACTGTATGGCTCTGGGATGGGGTTCTATCTGGAACTTTGCTTAGGGTCGCCAATCTGAGGCTGGGAAATTCCTGGCAATTCGGAAGGCAGAGCCTGGGAGGGCAGTGTTTGGAGATTGGGGGGGGGGGCTTCAACAGGGTACAGTGCCATAGAGTCCAGCTTCCAAAGTAGCCATATTTTCCAGGGGAACTGATCTCTGGTCTGGAGATCAGTTGTAATTCTGGGATATCTCCAGGTCCCATCTAGAGGTGGGCAACCTGCTTCCTTTAGGCCACCTCAGCCCCAGGCCTTCTGCTGCTGCTGTTCCTGCACAGTGGGAATGGGTCCCTGGGGACTATGGACCTGAGTTCAAGACTTGCTCAGTGGAAGCCTGTTGGCTATCTCAAGGCCCAATGTCAAGGATTTACTTGCAAGATCTGACAGGGGGGCCTCTGGCACTGCTGGCACCTCTGTCCTGTTGGGCCCTCCCAGGTCCTGTTGGTCCCCCTCAATTGGTGGCCTTGGATCATCTGGCTCTTCCCCTTAGGAATCTGAGTCCAAGTCACTGAACAAGTTGGAGGAGGTCATGAAACATTCCTCTCTAGGGTTGCTGAGCCCAGCCTAGCAACCTGCTGGAGAGTAGGGGGGGGGGGACGCATGTGATATATCTCTTGGAATCTGTGTTCCGCTGGGTGCCATAGTTAGACAGACTGGTGAGGACAGAGACGGAGGGTGCAGTCCTATCAACACACAATTCCTGTGCATACACCAAAGCAGATGTCATGAGAGAATTCATGGATGATGAAGAATCAGATCATCTCTCTAGGAGAGAGAGTATCGCTGATTCAGGATCTGAGGTTACTCAATGGTTGAATTTCACATTAAAGCAGACACACCTTTCCCCCCAATGCATTCCCTTCCCCGGTTGTTGTTAGTCCCAATAAAGAAAGAGATGAGCAACCCCTCCTATTAATATGGTTTTTTTAAAAAAGAAAAGAAAAAAAAACAGGGAATGGGCTTCTGATTTTAAACGGGACCAGAAGGCATGGGTTAAAGGAGACAAGCCCTGTTTGTCCCACATTTTATTCTGATGCTTGGGCTATATTACCACCCAGGCAGGTTTTGAGACAGGAACTAAGCTAGGTGCAGAGAAAGGGGCAGAAAGAAATGGATTGCAGTGAGACATGGGAAGGGGCGGGTTTCTAGCCCTCTGTTTTAAAACAAACACCCTCCTACCTGATGCTTGAGGATTCTGTAAAGAATGGGAAATCTCACTCCCACACCTCCACCTGACTGGTTGATTAGTGAGAAATTACATTGGCTATAGAACATGGAACACTTTCTCCTTTTCCTGGAATTTTGGAGGACAGATCCCTTGGCCAAGGAGTACAAATTTCTTAAAAATTCATTCTGGGCTAAGGGATACCTGCAGAATATGTTTCGCATTGAAACCAATAAAAAACTATGAGACTGATTTCCTAATAATTCTGATATTTAAAAAATCTCACTCCAGGTTTGTTTGTTTTTAAAGGCATGCCAAATTCGACATTGGTTTCTGCACACCCTGATTCATTTATCTGCTTGCTTCACTTACAATTCTCCACCCTGGGGGCTCCAAGTGGCTTGCATCATTCTCCTTTTGTCCTTACAACAACCCTGTGAGGTAAGCTAGGCTGAGAGTAGGCAGCAGGCCTGACGTCCCCCAGCAAGATTCCACAGCAGAGTGGGGATTCGAACATGGTTCTCCAGATCCTAGTCTGAAACGTCTGCCACTGCATCATGCCAGTTCTCATATGATTTCTTTAAGTCTCTTTCATATGATTTCTTTAAGTGGCTCACACCTCTAGTACGTCATGACTTGTCCATCAATGCAAAGAAGGGACACTGGGGAGAGAAAGATACTATTTCTTGATGTAAAGTATTGAAAGAAATTCAAGGGCTTTAATAGGACTTATGAAATTTCTCATGGAATATGAAGCTGCTGTCTACTTAGTCAAACCACCGGTCTATGAAGGCCGGCATTGTCCACTGGGGCTGGCAGAAGCTCTCCATAATCTCAGGCAGAGGTCTTTCATTTCACCTACTATCTGGTCCCGGTCACACGGGCAGGAAAATGCGGGGGAGGGAAACGTGGCTGTTAGCCCCGGGGCTAAAAACCGCGCGGTTGCTCGAGCAGACCTACCGATGGGAGGTCCCGTGGAGTTCCCGTGGTAGGGTGGAGGTGCCGATCACTCCACAGTCCTGTGGCGTGGCAAAGAAGCAGGGCGCAAGGCAAACGGGGTTGGGTTTTTTTAAAAAAAACCTCAAATGCGTGCATACTCCCTTGGGTGCTTGTGTGCATCTGTGGAGACTTTGAAAAAAAAAACACCTTTTTCCGAGGGGACATGGGCAGGCGCCGGAACTACCACCGGAAACGCGATCAGACGCCCGCCCTTGCCCCGCGGTTTCAGGAAACTAGTACCTCCAAGGTACTAGTTTTTTACCGCGCATCTTCCGCGGGAAGCCTCGGGTGAGCCACGGGAGCTCGACGCTTCCCAGATGTGGCGGTGAGATCGCACCCAGAAAATCCACCTATCTTCCGTCCCTCTAGCGTGCCTAATGCTCCGTGTGACCGCAGCCTCTGATCCTTTTTACTGGGGGTGCTGGGGACTGAAACTGCAGCCTTCTGCATACAAAGCAGAGGCTCCACGAATAAACTGTAACCCCCTCAGGAGGGGGGGGATATTACACACTGCTTAACTGAAGGTACATGTCAAATGGTCACAGATATGATTATGGATGGGATGGGGGTGAAGTCCTAGAATCTTGGGAAATACTACAATCTAACTACTCTGATGTTCTCTTGGGTCCCTCCCCCATAATTTCAAAGCACAGATTGGGAAACAAAAACTCAGCAACTGGCATTGGTAGCAGGCAACCAAATCTCCCATCCCTACTCTTGTTGAGCTAATCAGTTCTCTTCCCTGAGAAAGGATGACTCACTGCGAACAGAAAGGTTTTACCTCTGTAGAATAAATAATCCCAAGAATGACACACACTCTTCCTTCATCCCTGTTTGGCCTAATTAGTTTGCACAGCTAATCAAACATCCCATGACCCCTGTTAAATTCTTATTTTTCTTTGTGGCTGCTTTGCAATGGATGGAGTTAGTGATAATGGAAGACGAAACGAATGATTCAGCAGAGGACTTGAAGCCAAAACTTTCTAAAAAGTGTTACAGATCAACTGCCGTTTAAATGTATGATCATTGGGAAACAAACCTGCCTCAGTTAAGTAATAGGGATGGGAAAACGTTAAAGCAAGAAAATGCCCACCAAAAGAGACATGGTCAGATACTAAAATTCAGTGTTTTTCTTCTATTGCTAATGAGGAGGAGGAGGAGAAGATTGGGTTTATATCCCGCCCTTCACTCGGAGTCTCAGAGAAGCTTACAATCTCCTTCTCATTCCTCTCCCCACAACAGACACCCTGTGAGGTAGGTGGGGCTGAGACCTCTGAGAGAACTGTGATTTGCCCAAGATCACCCAGCAGCTGCATGGGGGGAATCAAACCCGGTTCTCCCAGATTGGAGTCTACTGCTCCTAACCACTATTCCAAACTGGCTTAAGTATCTTAAGTATCAAACTTCAATGGGCGTGGAAGGTAGGATGGCCAGGTCTCCAGAGACCACAGTTTCCCACCTCTGCTCGACAGGGTGGTGGCGGTGGGGAAATGGGATGATTTAGCATCATGTCACCAAAAGTGACATCATTGTGCTGGTGTGATGCTCTAGGATTCACCCGAAGCTCTATGGTTAAACTACAGAGTTTTAAGTAAATCCTAGAGTGTTGTGCCAACGATAATAAAAGCACGCACTGGAAGTGATGCCATCTAAATAGGTGGAAGAAGAAAAGCTGATAACAGAAGGAAGTGGCATGAAAGGAAAATGTCACATATCCACATATCCTCACCACTTCTACTCCTCCTCAAGGTGGTCTTTTCCTTAGAAAAAAAGGACAACTGGGGTTTATGTTAAAAGCATTTGTGTGAAAGATATAGTTAAGACCAGAGGTCATTTCGGGGGGGGATCGTGGGGGATCGCAGTTCTCCCGGGTGAGGTACGGGGGGCGGGGCACATGACGAAGCCCCGCCCCCTGCTTCCGGCCACCCCGCTCTCAGTCCTCAAAAAAAGGAGGAGAAGGGGGAGGGTAAGTTGCTTCCTCCCTGCCTCTCCCCACCCCTGCCTGCCTGGGGCCAGGGAGGGCCTTCGTGGGGCTTCCTCGCACTCCCGCTGGCCTTGCAGGTCCACCACCGGGCCCCTCATGGGGCTTGGCAGTGGAGCTGCAAGGCCGGCAGCGGCGGCCGGGACCGTTGGGGGCGGGGTGTGTGGCCTCATGACACACGTCCGGTGATGTCAGGGGGTGTGGCCTCATGACACACTTCCGGTGATGTCAGGGTGTGTGGCATATGCTAATGAGTTATGCTAATGAGTTCCCCTAGCTCTTTTTCTACGAAACGACTCCTGGTTAAGACATAATCCTCAGATCAGGAAAGTGTGTCCAAAGCATGCATCATGTGAGAATACTCTGACACCGGGAATCTGCTCTGATTGGCATCTGGATCACTTGCAGTAACTTGTGTCAGACTCATTCTGACAAAAAAGCAAGGAATGGGTTGGATCCAGCCAGCTATTTCGGTCAATCTTGGCCTGCTCTCCTCCTTGCTACAGCTCCTGTCCCACATGGCTTGTGTTCACATATGTATCCCATGGTCCCCAGCATTTCATTTCTGGTGGTCAAAGGAGATCTCCTCCTCCTCCTCCTCCCTTTTTCCTCAGTGGAAAACATGGTTGGATACAGTCCAGTGCTTCCCCCATTTTCTGTCATACATCTAAGTCTGCCAGCCTCTAGGTGGCAACTGAATACCTCCCTGAATTACAACGGAGATCAGTTCCCCTGGGGAAAATGGTTGCTCCCCAACCCCCTCCTTCCCCAGGTCCACCCCCGAAATATCCAGGAATGTCCCCACCCAGACCTGGCAAGCTTACGCATCTTAAAACTAAATTATATTTCAGACAACAACGAGTGAAACCCACATTTCTTGTGAGGTTGCAAGGAGGAGCAGGGGCCCGGAGCTGTCGACTGACCATACACACTGTGCAGCTCTTGTTTTCACAAGGATAAAACAGGAAGGTGAGGAGGGGACACATACACCATCCTGATCTCCTCTCTCAGAGGAAGGGTGGAATAAAAATGTAATAAACATATAATCAGTACTAGGGCTGGGCATATTCTGGGCCATATCGGCCAGGCCAGCACAACCCGGCAGGTCTCTTCCATACCGTGCCTGCTAGAGCTCCGTTCACTACTGCTGGTGCTGGCCCAGAACGGCCCACCAAACCAGGGGACACAGGCCAAAAATGTTAACAATTAAATAAAAATAAAATAAAAAATTACCTCACATCTCCCTGGCACCCTGGAGAAAAGGGGTCACAGCATGTGCACCTGAGCCGTCTTTGAAGGGGAGGGGGTAGACAGGGCTTCAGTGAATGCCCACAAAAGATCAGATAAAAGCAGGAAGGATTCCGAACAGTCTGAAAGGGGTGAGTGGAGCTCACAAGACAGTTAAAGGAGAGGAAGGGGGAAAATAAAATGAAAGAACCAGCAGTTAATAAGAGTTCAACCATTGGAGCTATGAAAGCGTGAGACAGATAATGATGGGGGGGACAGAGGCCGCCTCAGAGAAGCACACTGCAGCAAGGTTCTTCTCCAGAGAAGCATGAGGAACGGGCATTACTAAGAGGTAAGGCTTCATTTCACCATTGATCCTTGGTGGGGACAAAGAAATAAAATGGAGGGGAAATGCGTATGAGGTAAACAGCAGATGCTTTTGGAGTCATCCAAGTTTATAAGCTGACTGGAATTTTAAAAAAATAAAGTTATAAAGTTTCAGAGAAGGAACTTCTTATTTTTATCCTTGTATTTGCATCTCTTTTTCTAAGAACATCAGGGTATACTGGGTTATCCAGTTTTAATCCTACTTTAGGTTAGACAGAGAGCTAGTGAGTGGCCTAACGTGACCCAGAAAGCTTTACAGCTGTGAAGAGATTTAAACCTCCTCTTCCATTCCATTACAGCAGCTTTTGAAAAAAGAGGTCACTGGGTCAAAAGGACAGCCTGCTTCAAAGTATATAGGTCTGCTTACATGCACAAATGACTCAGACCTCAGGAAACTGTGTGCAACAGTGCACTGTAGTGGTTAAGAGTGTCAGACTAGTATCTGGGAGACTCGGGTGCGGATCCCCACATGCCATGTTAGCTTGCTGGGTGACCTTGGGCCAGTCACACTCTCTCAACATAACCTACCTCACAGGGTTGTTGCGAGGATAAAATGGAGGAGAGAAAAATGATGTAGGCTACTTTGGGTCCCCACTGGGGAGAAAGGTGTAGTATAAATGAATTAAATAAATAACTTAAATACATTATATCAGTGGGTCCAATCAGCGGGATCATGACCACTGCTCGAAAGATCACCTTTGCAATAAGACCCTCCAGATCAGATGATGGTAGGACATTTGGGGCTATGATGTGAATCATGTGGCTGCATGAGAAGGAAAGAGAATCTGTAAAAACTGCTGCATCCATTTGTGACTCTTAGAACTGACCTTCCAAGAAATTGCCACTCTCTTGCCACATTCAGTTTTAAATGGATCCCATTTATCCCATGTCAGAACTCCTCCTGAATCAAGAAGTTAATGAAGGAGAGCATCATACACTTGTATTCCTTTGGTTTTCGGTTAAGGGCATCAGGCCTGGTGAAAGAAATCTCTTCCTTCGTCCCTGGGATCAACTTTTCCCCAAGAATACCAACCCTAACAGGATAAAATCTCTTCAAACACCTGTGTTTTGAAACAAGACCTCACTTTTAACAGTCTGCCCTGAAGTTCCATGAATGCTCTATCACACTCATCAAGAAGCAAAGGACCTTTTTCTGCCATCAAGCCACAGCCAACATATAAATAAATTGATTAAATTATGGTGACTCTGTAGGGTTTTCAAAGTAAGAGACATTCAGAGGTGGTTTGCCATTGCCTGCCTCTGCATAGCTATCCCAGTATTCCTTGGTGGTCACCCATCCAAATACTGACCAGGGCTGACCCTGCTTAGCTTGCAAGCTCTGACGAGACTGGGACAGCCTGGGCAGCAACAGACATAGTATTGATTTTTATGTTAAGCTGTGCTCCATGTAGTAATGGGGATGCCTGGATAGAACTGTCCGTGGTCCTGAATGAATGGGGAAGCCCTTGAATATAGAGGAGCTGTGTTTGATGTTCTGTTCAAAGCCTGCATATAAGGAATTTGTTCTCCACATTTCCGTGTTCCTTTTCTTCCACACCTTCACTAAGCAAATAAAATGTTTATTCCTTCTCTCTTAAGCTAGAAACTTGGAGAGAAGCATATAGAGCCTTCTTTTTGGTGGTGGTGGTGGGGAGATCATAATTCTGAGGCTCTCAGAATTAGTAGAGATTTTTGGGAAATTCTGGGCATTTTTTAAAGGAATAAGGGTCTTGTGTAGATCACTGGCAGGTGAAAACTAATTTGTATTTCCATGAAGGAGAAATGCCTGCAAAATGCACTGTGCTTAAAATAAAATTCAGAAGCAAGAGGTTCTGGGACTCATGCATGTCTGGAAATTGAGCACTTTAATTTGGAAGGCTCTTCTTTTAATTGCAGATATGTGAGAGCTGATTGGGGCTATATAGAGCTAATTAAATGCAGAAGAGTGCACACAGTCAGTGTCTTCTTAAGAGATGTCCATGGGACGCTCATTTCAAAGTGCCCCATCTAAATCTCCTTGCACCTGCCTGCATTGCACATACAGAGAGAGGGGAACTCACTATACGGGGACAAGTAGATTTCCCCCCTTTATGGTTCTGCACTGAGGTCTGCTCCTCCTCTAATTACAAATTAAAGTCTAAAATTATTTCTGGAATTGGGACTTGTGCAATTTTCCACGGCTTAATTTCTTTTTGCAATTCCTCCTGCCCAGTATGTTAACTATATTTGTCTGAATAAAACACTGCTATTTTGACACAATTGTATATAAAACTGCCTCCAGATTTTTAATGTGATTTTTTTTTTACAGATGAGCATAAAAAACACTTGGTGTAACTCCAGATTCCCAGCCTTGTTGAGCCTGTGGGCATTGCTGGATATTTGACAAAAGTAGTGAGTGATGGGGAAGGGAAGGTGGCGTGGTATAGGCCAATCTCATCAGATCTTGGAAGCTAAATAGGGTCAGGACTCGGAAGGGAGACCGCCAAGGAAGACTCTGCAGAGGAAGGCAATGGCCAACCACCTCTGCTTAATCATTTGCCCAGAAAGCCCCTTAAAGGGGTCACCATACTTGATGCCATTTCACACACACACATATACAGTGGGTGACACCTCAAAACAAAGTGTCTGCTGTGGGGACAGAGCCATCACAAAATGGCTGCCATTTGCTGCCCTATTTAGTTGCAGTTTCCAAACAAAGGGGAGGATTTGTTCCTTGCACAGCTACGGGAAAAGGTTGCCAAGTTCACAGACAAAAGATAGTAAGAGTCAATGGCTGAGCAGAAGCTGTGACATGCCTGTCTAAGAGGAGGTCAATTTCCAAGGAAATGGGCAACTGGGCTTTGTGGAACAGGATGCTGAATTAAATGTACCACTAGTCTGATCCAGCAGGGCTTTTCTTATGTTCTGTGCTTTACTAGTCACTCAGCTGGAAGGGCATGACTCTATGCTCCCAGTGTTCTTTTTCCATTTAAACCCCTCCCATGAGACTTAAAAATCACATGGACGCCAAGAAACATATCAATGGGCACCTCTATAAGGATAGCTGATGTAATTGTATGGACAGCTACATCAAGATGCTATGATGCAGTGTCTCATCAATGTGCATGCCTTTTCTCAGAAAAAGAGAGAAAGCATTCATTGCATAAACCTTCCACCTCACTCTTGCAACAGCCATGTGTAGCCACACACCTGTGCATGCCACCGTGCACAAAAGCACACCACAGATTGTTTACAGAAAAGATTAACATAACATACATGAGTACATGAGGCTGCCTTATACCGAATCAGACCATTGGCCCATCAGAGTCAATATTGTCTACACAGACTGGCAGCAGCTCTCCAGGGTTTCCGGCAAAGATCTTTCATGTCACTTCCTGCCTGATCCTTTTAACTGGAGAGGCCAGGGATTGGACCTGGGACCTTCTGCATGCCAAGCAGATGCTCTGCCACTGAGGCATGACCACTTCCCCATAGAAATAAAGTATTCCATGGGGAAAATGTTTTCTTATTAGTTGGTGTTTACCTGAGTCTGTCTGACTGCTTGAGTGTTAATGGCTATTATACTGTCTGGCTCCAGAGCAATTCATGCATGCAGGGGTGTGCATTCAGATCTGCTCGAGCTGAAAATATAACCAAAAAATACCTTATCTGTATTTTGGATTATATTTTGGCATCCCAAATGTATCCATGTTTTCTCGGAAAACTGGGCGGGGGGGATCCCGAGAAAATCCCAGATATGTTTGAGAATTACCAGTAGATCCGCGTCTGCAGTCCCTTAAAACCCTGCCGGGTTGGCTTGGGACTGGCTGACTTCTCCTACATCCCAGTTTAAACTGGGCTGCAAGAGAAGTCAGTCCAGGATCAGCCTCACCTGGGGCTGGCTCATCTTGCAGCTCAGTTTAAAAAGTCCACTGAGGATCAGCTGGGGTAGTGGGAGCTCAGAGCTCCCCTCCACCTCAGCTTGTTGTTGGCTTCTCTTGCATGAGAAGTCAGCCAAGGATGAGCTGTGCCCGTGAGAAGCAGACTTTTCCCTGTGGGCACAGCTTCTGGTGTGCATTTTTTCCCATTTTTTTCATCTCAGGTCTTTTGGACCCAGAAAAAATTGGGATTGCCAAAAAAAAATCCTGGATCTGAATACTGCACCAGTATTGGAAACTGAGATTTTTTGGGAAACCCAATTTTTTTTTGTTCAATATACCCAAACTGAAAGGGGGGGGGGGTTGCACATACCCCTAGGAATCAGAGTTTACTTCCACATAATTGCAATTTTTAAAAAAAACATTTATTTTAACTGTAAAATGTTGGGGGCAAACTGAGCAACCTGTGCCCCTGTCATGTCCTGACCCATATGACCCAGGATGGAGATGGATTTCAGCCACTGCACAGGAGCCAAAGCTACCACAAGCCATAAAGGTAGGCAGCTTTTCTGCCATGGTTTCTGCACACTGCAAAGCTCAGTGCTCAAGGCAGGCAGCAAACAGTGAGGGTGGGGCAAAAAGATCATAGCCTTGACTTACATTCTCTATCAAGCCATGGGTTTCAACTTGTTCCCCTAGATCCGCTAGATCTTTGCACTCTAGGCTTGATAAATACCAATTCAAAAACCCTGAGAATCTCAAAAAGAAGGTGAAAGGACTCTATGGACAATGAACTTGAGGATAATATAAGGAAAGTTTCTGAGAGTTTTGCAGATTATGTACAATTAAATTAAATTAAATGTAGAGATAAATGACTGGATGACTGAGTCAAAAGAGTCATTAGGCAGAGACTACAAACAAGAGCATTTGAGATCTAAAAATAAAAAAAGACGGTGATCACTACCTAAAAGATCGCTCAATTCCATGGCCTTGACAAAGGGGATCACATTAGTTGGCATAACAAAATAATCTATAACACTTGCACCTCTTGCGGTAAGGTTGGTATAATCTCCCTTAGAATTAATGTGAACTGACTTGACTTATGAAGAGGCCTCAGCAGCTGAACAAGCTTTGTTTGGGCGTAGTTCTCGGCATGTCTACTTTCATTATCGCTCATCTGTTCTCCTTGTCTGCCTGTCACATGTACTTGAATAATGACACAGACAGATTGCCTGATAATTGAGAATGCATGTCCAAATATGCAAGAGATTATATGGACGATTTAGATGTCAGGTGGTGCTATGCATTTAAGAGCAGCACCACTTCTCATTGGTGTGTCCATTTCACACCAAGTACTACTGGGATGGACCCCAAGGCTGTACACGAAAGCCACCCTTCCTGTCGCTTGCTTTTAGAAGGAGGAGGAGGAGGAGGAGATAGCATTTATACCCCGCCCTTCACTACCCAAAGGTGTCTCAGAGCGGCTTACAAACTCCTTTCCCTTCCCCTCCCCACAACAGACACCTCGTGAGGTAGGTGGGGCTGAGAGAGCTCTTTCAAGAACTGCTCTTTTTCAAGGACAGCTGTGCCAGAGCTTGTGACTGACCCAAGGTCACATCAGCAGGTGCAAGTGGAGGAGTGGGGAATCAAACCCGGTTCTCCCAGATTAGAGTCCACGCACACTTAACCACTACACCAAACTGGCTCTCTTAGGATTTTTTTCTTCTGGCGGTGGAAAGGCCAGTGATCCTCAGTTGTTTCCGTCTCACAAATTCCCTGCACTCATAGAGTTGAGTTATCAACCTTCGGATGACACCTGGAGATCTCCCGCTATTACAATTGATCTCCAGACAACCAAGATCATTTTCCCTGGAGAAACTGGCTCATTTGAAGGGTGGACTCTATGGCATTGTACCCTGCTGAGGTTCCCCCCCCAAAGCCTCCCCCTCCTCAGGCAGCACCCCCAAATCTCCAGGTATTTCCCGATCCAGAGCCAGCAAACCTATGCACCCATCTGGCCAGGTTGCATATTGTTATTGACCACCAGGAGGAGCTGTGGCTAGTATACTACCCTAGCAGGACAATTCGATGTAGAATCACGCTCTTCTAAGCCCATGGATTCAGAAAGGTGTCACTCAGCATAGGACTGCACTGTTAATGGCTCAGGCAGTGACTGATTCTGACCCCTCATCCTGTCATCCCGACTTAGCTTTTTTGCCTTCTGCTTCCCCTGTATAGCGCTCTGCAGAAGCACTGGGCTGACGTTTCCATTCTGGCTTGTACATGCCTCTGGGCTCCTTGTTTAATTTTCTGCTTTGACTCACCGCTTCCCACACTGTTTTCACTAATATTCCCTCCTACCCCCACCCAGGAACCCCTCTGGGAATAACAGTCATAAACAAGTAAATAATGAATATTGTTCTATTAGATTTTTCTATGCCATACCATCTTTAAAAAAAATTAAATGCAAATATAACCTGCAGGAAAGTAACTCCCACAGAAGTACAAAATTACTGTTAAAAACACGGTTGCTATTATTGTTAGTCATTTAAATAGAACTTTTAACAGTGGCAAAATGCCTAACAAGTGGCAAAATGCCTAACAATCGTCACTCTCGCAAAACTTGATCCAATTGTTTCAACTGCTTTCAAAGGGAATACGTGTTTATTATAACTCCTCTTCCATCCAATTTGGGTGACATTCTCGGGGTTCATACCTCTCGCCCAATGAGCTGTCTCTTGCAAATTTCACAGAGCTTTGTGAAAAGGTCCCTGTTCTGTAGGAGAGATTAACCTTATCACTTGCACGGTGGGCACAAAGAGGCATGAATCAGTATGTGGGTGAGCATTGTCCTCTTTTCCAGGGAGCCTTAAGTGGCATGTGGGTGGGTTTGTTTGTGAGTTTAAAGCAGTTGTGTGCACCCTTTTCAGAGCTGAGACCCACCTTTAACCACAGGCAGCAGCACGTGACCCACTGAGCTGGAAGCACATGGCCGTAAATCACATCACAGTCATATGACCAGAAGAGGAGAAGCCAGAGTCATTGGCCTTGTCTGTGCTAAAGGGGAATCCTCTCCACTAATAAGCAGCCTCACCTGTCCTGTTGTGTCTCTCAGCAAGCATACAAAGAGAGACCAAAGGTGTGGTGTCTTGGTCTCTATGGATGTCTCATGACTGGCCAAGATGCATGCTAACAGCACAACTTTTATAAAACAAATTATGGCACCCCAAGATCCAGCAGGTGTGGCTCCATAACCCACAGTGGGTTCCAAACTACAGGTTGAACTTCAAACCAAACTCACCCCTTTCATTAATGTTGTCATACTTAAAAAAATTAGAGAGACAACTAGTGCCTGATTGATGTGGTTTCAGTTCAATGAGGGCAGACAGAATGGGAGGAGGAGAGTGTAAGCAGATAATGTAACTGACAGGGATGTTGTCAACCCAGCAGAGTATATTGAACTTGACACCAAAGAAGACTGGGCTGGTAGGTTTCGGTGCACAGCTTTTCCTCCAACACTCACATTGGGCTTTTCTACATTCTCATTTTACTCGCTGGTAAGTTCCTGTTTCTTGGGGGGAGGGGGTCCTGTTCCACACATGTTTTGCTCCCTCTGGTGGTTTATTAGATATTACACAGTTGTATGTCCAGCATTAAAACCTGCCGTTTAAATCTGCAGGGAGACATAGGGTAAATAAACCTGTGTAATATCAAATCAACCACTAGAGGGAGGAAAACACATGCAGAACAGAAGAAAACAACAGCAGCAGAAGAAACAGGAACTTACCAGCAAGTAAAATGAGAATGTGGAAAAGCCCATTGTCTCAGTGCAATGGACCTTTTGCATTCTATATAAGGATCACTGTCGCTATTTCTCTGCCTATGCCAAGTAGTCTCAGAGAGAGAGAGAAGGAGAGAGGGAGCTTTTATTGGCTCTTCTGTAGTTTGTAGTTGCTTGTTTCGTATGAATGAGTTCCCTGACCTGGATAGCCCAGGCTAGCCCAATCCCATCAGATATCAGAAGCTAAGCAGGATCGGTCCTGGCTAGTATTTGGAAGGGTGACTTCCGAGGAATACCAGGGTCGTGATGCAGAGGCAAGCAATGGCAAATCACCTCTGAAACATCTCTTGCCTTAAAAATAAGTCTAGCTCACCACCTAGTGGTGCATAATGCTAAAAGAGCTAGAACATCTGGCTGCCAGCTAATCATAGGATCTCCTAGCTGTACTACACACACTGCCATATGATGACGATGATGATGACGATGACAACAACAACATAATGAGTTGTGTGTGACTGAGGGCATCCTATTATTCTCAAGTGCTAGTGCCACTGCTGCTCCTTTGCTGTGCTCCCTGCCTCCATGGGGCGGCAAATGCAAACCTCTGTGTCTGCTTGGCCATGCTACTTCCATCTGCCTTTCTCGAGGCACCAAACACTCCTGTTTTGCCCTAACATTGCCCTCCTCCTGTGGGTCACTGAATGCTTAGTTTTAGTCTATCATTCTGCCTGCATTAGAGGGTTTCAAAATGTTCCTCGTGCATGCTCTGGCTTTCTGCTTGCTGTCCCAGGTTGGTAACTGCCTCCTAGAGCAAGTAAGAATCTTAGCTGACAATGAAATGGGATTGCATTTTACTGTTTGTCTGAAATCTGGAAAGGAGGATCCCTTGGTTTAGTGCTTGAGAACTTCATGCAAAGTGGTGCTGTGGCTTTCAATGGCTAGACATTTGGGCCTTTTCTCTCCTATTTATCTGAAGTTCAGCCACCAAGATCTCAAGAGTCAGTGGATGAATCTCTGATGACTTCATTCTTATTTGGCAGAAAACAAAAAAGTTAGAACCTGACATGTATTTCTTATTGATCCCAACGGAAATGAATAATCAATACACTTTTAAAAAGCAAGCAAATAATAATTTTTAAAAACAAACCAGATCCAAATTCAAATTTTGTGCACATCCCTACAATTCAGTAAAAGTGAACTACGGAGCAGAGGAAACCCACAACACCAGAAATCCATTTGACCCAAATGATGATTTGATGCCTTGTTTCTGTGAGTCAAATCCACACCATTTTTATCCATTCAGATCTGAATCTCCCCCAGGATTTCCAAAGGCACAATTCTGAGTATTCCTTTTTTGTTATTATTAGTTAAATCCATGTTTGTATAATCTATCATTTGAGTCATTGTCTTTACAATTATAATTCCGTTCACAGTTTCAAACTGATGAATTCACCATTTCCATCATAATGGGGGGGGCGAGAACGTCCTCCTATGCCATTGAACAGAGTTCATGGAGCCATTGAGCCCATTCCAGTTATTGTGAATTCTGCATCAACCTCACAGATGAATTGATTCAGGTCAACAGATACAAGAACAATACAAAGTCAGTGAGAAACCCACTTTGATGGGTATGAAGTCTTTAATATATACAGCTGTGCACTGGCTTAGCATGGTTTCACATTTTGCTTCGTCTGCAGGTAATGGACTAGAAAACTATAGTCGTAAAGTTGGGGGGGAGGGGATTTGCTTGTAAAAATGGATCACAGACCAGATGCTGACCCTGTCTCCTGACTCAGATATTGTGGAATGAACAAAGGCATCTACTTGTAAGAGCTTAAGCCACAAGCTGCTCCCAAGCAAGTGGTAAAAAATGCTGTCCCTCTTCCCTTTGAATGGGGCTGAAAGTTCCCCTAGCCTTTAATTGCCGTGGGTTGGGAGTACACTCAAAGGCACCAGTGTGGGATCTGCTTTTTCATATCTAATTTCCATACAGTTTGAATAACATTGGATAGGAAAAACCATGTGGAAACGGGAAGGTCAGATGGGGGAAATGGCCCTGGACCCCTCTCAATCCCTTCCCAACTCCAAAAATATTCCTTTAGCAGCACTGCTTGAGACAGTAAAAGAGCAAACACCCTTCTGTCCACATGACAATTTGATTGCAAAATTGCGGGACACTTAAAAAGAAGACTTACTTTTTATTGAGCCCACTTTTAATTGAGTTTGTGTCTCCATTCTGTGTCTCGCCTGTCAAGAAAAGTTTTTCTCACATCTAGCAGGTACAGTCGAAGAGCACTAAATATCTGACTCAAACTCCGAAGTCATATTTATACAGAATCAGTGATCTCTTTTCAGACATGTGATACAGTGCAATGATTAGTGGAAAATGGAAACCTACAGAAATACAAAGGGTGATGATCCTATTTGGTGGAGAAATGAGCCAAACATTCCGGTTGGATGACATCCCTGTTAGTCACATATTCGTTGATTCACTTATTCCCTTCACTGCTCCCTCCTCTGTCCACATAAAAGAAACTAGACATCTAGGCAACAAAACAACTTTTCAGACCAGAAGGTACCCAACTGCTTCCAAATTCCAGAAACAATTCTGTTCGGATGCATAAACGGGTGTTGCTCAGGTCAGATCTTGAATAGGAAATTTCTGACTACACATCTTCTATCACAGGAGTTAGAGACAGCAAAAAGGTGGGCTGGATCCAGGCTAAATTTTCAACTAATGGAAGAGAAGGTGTAACTTCTGCCAACTTCCCTTCATGCCCATTTCCCTCTCATGCCAGTACTGAGGGTCCCCTGTTCCTCAGGAGCAGCATTTGGGAGAGATCAATGCAGTGGGAGGAAAGATGCAGAAAAGTACTGTTATAGTGCTGGAAGTGCCTTCTATTAGGAGAAAATGGCGGGAAACACTTTTTCTCTCTCTTGTATGTAAAACAAGAATGAGAACAGACGCAATGAGAAAAGGCATGGGCCACAGAGAAAAAACATGTGTATGTGGTGGGAACCTATGTCACCCTCTTACTGACAGCAGGATTTTTTCTCTCTTATTGACCAATGACTTCCTGTACCACCTGGGATCCTCTGTTGTTGTACTTTCTTTGTACCTCTCTTCCTCTATGTCAGGTTTTTCCTCATCTCTCCCTGTGGGCCTCTCTGCAGTTTCATTTTCCTTGCTTGTGTGTTCCTGCTGCTTCATTCTTTTTCCTGTTTTGCATGTGCATTGCTCCCTCTAGTGGTTGATTTGATATTATTTCACTTTATGCCCGGCCTTAAAAGCTGCAGTTTAAATTTGCAGGGACATATGCTGGACATAAAGCGATGTAATACTGAATTGACCACTAGAGGGACCACTAGAGTAGGGAACCCTGGAGCAACAGGAACACACAAGTGAGGAAAACAAAAATGTGGAAAAGGCCTCTATCTGGGGATATTTTTGTTTTTGAGGCAGCCAAAGATGGGGAATGGAAGGTTATGAGGGCCACCTCTATTATTATTTGATTCTTTTCATTTTAATGACCAATAAAAAATCTTAATTTAAATGCACGAGGGTGGGCCAAGGTGAGTATCCACTGGATTTGCAAAATGCGGGGGAAGTTGTGAGACTGCCATGGACACTAGCCGAATGGTAGCAGTCAATCTGGTTGGAAAGCTCTAGAAATGGCATGAAGATCCAATCACAGGCAGCAATCCCAGTGCCACAGTTCGCCCTCCTTCCCTGCAGATGTTTGTGTGTGAGGAAATGTGCCTGTCTTCAAAAAGAAAAAGAAAAACAGTCACAGCAACCGTGTACCTGATAGATTCTGTGACATCCACAGCAGGGATGCCAGAGGTCACATACAAAAGAAATGTGCCCCTAACTCAACACTGTCAGTGTGGTTTATCTGGTTATTTTTCAGTTGTATGAACTCTGGAACCTCTCTGGTTCACCCAGAGGAATTGAACCCTATTCTTAATTTGATTTGTTCATTATGCTTTCTATCCCTGAGGCCCTACTGTCTTGGCTCTCCTGAAACCAGTGTTATTGGAAAGCTATTTAAACTAAAGTCTAATGACCTTTCACCTCTGCTCTCTATTAATCTTTCCACAGGCATGCAAACCCTCACAATTTATCCTGGAAATTGCATCCCCCCCCCTCCTAACTCAAATGACAGGGGGGGGGGCACAAAAGAAACTCAGGGCACCAGAAGGGAACTGTAAAGAAATGAAAGAGAAAATTAATTCACCCCAAACAAATGTGTTGTTGCAAATTACTTTTGTTTTTTCTTTCTTTTATCCACCATGTGATTGTAATAACAGAGGCACAGAACTGGCTTTTAGATCTCTTTCTGGGTAAGTAATTATTTTTCAAAGAACTGGACATCTGCAAAAGAGCCTCTATGGCAGCACAGAACGAGCAGGAAGCAATTGCAAAAAAAAAAATGTGCTGTGCATCGGTAATGTCGGCCACATCCCGCTTTTCCTAGGCATTCTGAGAGCAAGTGGGCCCTGCTGCCATCTCCAAATCCTCCCCAGACTCAGCTGATGGCTGCACAGGTCTGGGAGGTGATGACAGCAGGGCCACCAAGAGAGGGGGACTGGGGGGAGACAAAATCAGGGGAGCCCAAGTCCGTTGGAGGGCCCCAGAAGCCAGCACCATGCTGTATTCTGTCTTGGTGCTTGGGGGGCGGTCAACAGGGGGAGGGCTTCTAATGTCCTGGCCCCACTGCTGGACCTCCTGATGGCACTGGTATTTCTGGCCACTGTGTGACAAAGTGTTGGACTGGATGGGCCTTTGGCCTGATCCAACATTGGCGTCTCTTATGTGTGCTGTATTCACCGAATGTATTTTATATAAAATTCTTAGTGCAGTTCTGACTGCAGCCACTAGGAGCACAGGGAAGACAGAGCATTTCTACAAAGTTTACTACCAGGCTGAGGGAAACTATTTGGTGACCAGATCCTGCTAATCCCATCAGCCCTTCCACCTAGGGTTGCCATCCCCTCCAATGGGGGTGGGGGTTTATCTGCTTTTGGGGTCCACAATCCATTGGAGACCAGTTGGCCAGTGGGGGAGTCCTGCCCCCAAAGAGCCCCATCACGCCCAACATGCCCGGCACTATGACATCACCCGGAGGTGATGTCATCACACCAGACATGCCCGGCACTATGACATCACCCGGAGGTGATGTCATCACACCAGACATGCCCGGCACTATGACATCACCCGGAGGTGATGTCATCACCCCAGACACGTTGTGCACGGGATGCTCTAGCATTTGGGTAAAAATTCTATGGTGACCATAGAGTTTTTACCCAAATGCCAGAGCATGCCCTGAATGACATGCCCGGTGCAATGACATCACTTCTGGGTGATGGCATTGCAGCACACATGCACCAGAAGACTCTGGGAGCCAGGCTGGAGCCCCCCGCTGGGACGCAGGTGAGACCTGGCAACCCTACAGCCACCACTGGATCAAGGCAAGACAAGCCAGGACAAGCTAGTCATTGCCAGGAGGCAGACTCTTCACAAGGTCATTATCTATGGTTTCCCTCTTCCTTGAGTTTCATCCAACTCCTGCACAGCCAGATCTTGCAAAGGCACAGCCTTATTAGAGTGCGGTAGCAATCCCACCTGGAGCATGGCATCCCTACCTGAAGACCACAGACATCCATGGATGTCTATTTGGAATAATGGAGAGCTCACTCGTAAGACTTCCAAGAAAATAATTCAGGAAATGGAATACTTTTGGGGGGAAGGTTTATGTAGTGATGGCGGCTGAGGGGATGGGGATGCATCATAAACCAAATGGCTGTTGTATATATTTCAAATTTCACCCACTTGATGTGCTCATCTCCCCCTTCCAATTATCCTTCCGTGTGTCACCTTGTCTCAGTCTCTGATAATTTCCCTCCCTCTCTCCTCACCTGGCTCTTCGTATAAATAGACATTATTTTTGATGAAATTGTTAATGAGTCAATCAGTATTTCATGCCGACTTCAGGCCAGGTGTTCTCTACTGATGCTCAAACAACATTTATTTATTTATATACTGACACAGTTGGAGCACATAAAGAAGCTATCGTAGCCCTGAGGGAACCAGGTGTCTTCCAAGGAGATAACAGGCTTATGTTATCTTCTTGGGCGGGGGAGGGGGAGATCTTGTGCTTGTAAAGGTTCTTTCCCAATACTTGCATTCAACATTCAGCAATCTACGTACATATGAAATTCTGGAATCATGCAAGGTGAAATCTGATCTTAATAAACAGTGCTGAGGAAACGTACACTTAGTATCTTGAAATAATGGTGACTCGCAGAATTGCCAAGCAGTGCCTGAATACTGATGACAGAACAATGGGCAGGGATATGAGGGGCTTGAGGCCAGCTGTGCTATTATGTCACTTCTAGCAAAAAAAAACCCAGGAAGTGACATAGGTAGCTCTAGGAACTGCCAGAAATCCTTGGTTTTATCACAGTGTCTGGTGATACCTAGAGCTACCCTATGTAACATCTTTCTTTTCTTTTTTTGCTAGAAGAGACATGACGGTGCAGCTGGAGTCACACAGGGAGGGTATTTTTCTCCTGCCACCACTCAGAGTTGGGCAATAGAAACAGGGGGTGGAGGATTCTCTGCCCCAACTGGGGGCTTGGCAGTCCCTATGACTTGAAGTCCAAATATACTCCTATGTGTTCTTTCCCGCTCCTTTAGGTGTATTTATCTACTAATTTATTTAGATTGATATTTATATCCCTGACAAGTGTTTGTCCAGCCACTGCTTAAAGACTGCCAGTGAAGGGGAGCTCACCATCTCCCTAGGCAGCAGATTCCACGGTTGCCCAACTCTTATGGTAAAAAAGGGTTATCTAAAATCCAGCCGGTACCTTCCTGTCCTTAATTTAAGCCCATTATTGTGAGTCCTGTCCTCTGCTGTCAACAGGAACAGCTCCCTGCCCTCCTCTAAGGGACAGCCCTTCAAAAGAGAGCCATCATGTCCCCCTCAACCTCCTCTTCTCCAGACTAAACATTCCCAAGTCCCTCAGCCTTTCCTCATAGGGCTCGGTCCCCAGGCCCCTTCTTGTCAGTTTTGTGGGAATCATTTCACTTTGCAGGATCCCTTTTTGAGAACTGGGCTATCCTTTTTCAATCTTAATTCTCTCCCTCTTCACGACAACAATGAGAGCTGCCACCTCTCTTGGCCCCTTCATTGCCAGCACATAATTACGTGCAAAAATTCCGTACTGTACTTCAATATGAAGTAGCTGGCAAGGAAAGAAAGTATTCTGTTGGCAGAGTCTCTCCATAGGGTCATGTCAACAAACCATCACTGGCTAGGCTGCACAGACCTTCCATTCTTTCTGGCAGCCCGTTCAGGCCAACTCCCAATCAAAATCTGTCACTGCTTTCCTTCCCAAGCCCCACTCCTATTATTAACAGCACAGACTCCAACAGTTAGATGTCCTGAGAACTTTTCTACATTCCATTCAGATGATTCAGGGCAAAAATATTAATATTTTGAGCCCCCATAAGAAGACAGACATATAGCCTGCTGATTCTTAGTGGCCAGTGGACTACCAGTAGACTGTGGTGCTCTTTCAAATAGTCTCAAAAATCATGGCAAAAAGAAGGAAATGGGAATGGATTTTCTCAGAGCTAACAGCAATGAACTCCAGTTTAACATTTAACTCCTTCTGCACAAAGTTCTGCTGAACACAGAGGATACAAGGAAAGAATCGGTACCAATTAACAGAACGATACAAGTAGGGACATTCGTGCTAGGGTTGCCAGTCCCCCAGTTTTCGGGGCTTCAGCCCACCATGGGTCAGCTGGCTGAGAGGGGAAACTCTGCCCCCCAAACAGCCACATCCCCATGCAACGTCCCTAACAGAATGGCATCACCTGCAAGTGACATTATTACATCGGGGACATTGCACAGGATGCTCTGGTTTGAGGGCAAAACTCTATGGTAAATTTGGCCGAAAACCATAGAGTTTTGCCCTCAAACCAGAGTGCCGGTGCACGTCACTGACGCAATGACATTAGTTCTGGGTGATGTCACTGCATCAAGGATGTCCCAGAACGCCCCCCAAATCCCTTCGCTGGTGCGTCAAGGGGACCTGTGCTGCCAAGATACTACTGTTCAGAGACTTTTCATATTTGTAACGTAAAGGTCTTGGCTCCAGCCCACCTTACCACCAGTTCATTCCAGCAACTGATGCCCCCACAGCTCCCCTTCCCCTCACTGTTGTTATTGTCACCACCACTGCCCTGTCCTGGACTCCCCCTCCACTTTCTTTACCCCTACCACTGCTTTCATGCACCATTTTGGGTTGCTGTGGCAACCCCCAATACCATCTGGTTTGTTTATTGTAATATTGGCACATATCAGGAAGGGGGAGGGATTGTTACACAGGGTTTTTGGTGTGTTTTTTAAAGAAAATAAAGAGTTTTCTGCAAATAAGGTGGTTCCTTACATTTGCCTAATGTAAGTTTGGTGTCTTACTTTTTGCATGTCCTCACCTGTTAGCTTAGGGTTACCAACCTCTAGGTAGGGCCTGGAGAGCTGCAGGAATTACAACTGATCTCCAGATGACCAGTTACCCAGGACAAAATGGCTACTATGGCATTATGCCCCAGTGAGGTCCTTCTTCACCCCAAACTCCACCCTCCCCAGGTTCCTATTGAGATATATGTCAGAGTGATAGAGGTAGCAAGCAGTTACTATAGATCAGTTTGATCTCTTTGTCAGACCTAGCTGTCATGCTAGTAGTCATGTAATTACAGCCAGGTGTTTCTAGCAGGTGTTGCTCTTTCAGGGCTTGTTAGAGCTAGTGATTACATCACCTTGTTAGAGATTGGCTGGGGTTTAGCATAATAGCTATCAGCTTAGGAAACTGGAGGCGACTCAGTTCCCATAGACTAAGGCATGACATGCTGTTCCATAGCCTGTAAATATCTCTGTATATATTCACCTTTATAACTATATAAACTCTCTGTGCACCTTCATAACTGGTCAGTCTCCCGCTTCTTATTTACAACAGCCAATAGTTCCTTCCCCAGATCTCCAGAAATTTCCTACTGTGGAGTTGGCATCCTTATGTTACCTTGACCCATTAGCATATGTATTGTACTTTCAGTGTTCACCACACTTCAAATGCATTGCCATGTTGTAAGAGAGCACAGTATTATTATATCACTACATGGCAAATGGGGGGTTAAGAAGCTTGCCTAAGGCCACCTATTGAGTTTATGTCAGAGGTGAAATTATCCTAAACCCTCTGTGGCACGAGGTCACAAATATTTATTACTTTCTAGAGATGTGTAGTTGGTCCCAAAACCATCTGCCTACAGTGCAGAAGGTCCCAGGTTCAATCTCTGGCATCTCCAGTTAAAAGGATCTGGTAGGAGGTGATGTGAAAGGCCTTGTCTGAGTAGACAGTAATTCAGTGAAGAAGAAGAAGAAGAAATTGGATTTATACCCCGCCCTTCACTCGGAGTCTCAGAGCAGCTTACAAACTCCTTTCCCTTCCCTTCCCCACAACAGACACCCTTGTGAGGTAGGTGGGGCTGAGAGAGCTCTGAGAGAACTGTCCTGGAGAGAACAGCTCTGACAGAACTATGGCTTGCCCAAGGTCATCCAGCAGCTGCAAGTGGAGGAGTGGGGAATCAAACCCAGTTCTCCCAGACTAGAGTCCGCGCACTTAACCACTACACCAAACTGGCTCTTGCCAAGTGGACCCAGAAAGGTCTGATTCAGTATAAGGCCGCGTCATATGTTCCATCGTGACTCAAACAGCATCTTGGCAGCCATTCTAGGAGTCATCAATGCCTCACACTGGTCATGGCCCTCCTTATTCAGGCTATCCAGTTCCCTTCCTTTATGCTAATGAGTGCCAATGGCAAACACCTCAGGTGGGAGACTGACCCATTGACCGGGCATCTGCTCGTCTACCCATCACCATGGGGACTTGCAAAGCTGGGTGCCCACCTTGGTCTATCAATGTGATTTTGTCAGCAAATGCAAGTCCTCCTGGCTGCAAAAGTGGATTACTGTCAATCTGCCAGGTGGCCTTGATAACTCTTATTGACCTTGTCTGAATGTCTGCTAGCAGCCTGCCTCAGACATGGGTGAAGCCTCCACCCTTCCAGGCCCCTCTGTCCACATGGGTTATTCCCTGATCGAAGTGCAATCACTTTTTGTTGACCTCCTGGGAAGACATCCCCTTTAATATAGTCAGAGCCAGGAAATCCATAGAGGCTCACCCTGGGCTCACTCCAAATTTATTTTCCCAATCATTTTTTAATTTTTCCTTTTGTTCTATCATTACTGCTGCTCTGCCAGCCAAAATGAGATTGTCTCATCCCTTCCACTCAGTGACAGGCTGCCAACTCCATTTTTCTCTTGGAACTTTGGGATTAATGCTCCCTCTAAGCTGTGGAGTCTTGTGAGCAAAAATTCTACTTTGTGAGCTACTGGCATCAAAGTTGTGAGCGAGCGATTTGACTACTGCATAAATTAGTTTGCTCTGGAGCCATCCTTCCTGAGCTAAGACAAAAAATGTGTGAGCCGGAGGCTTAAAAACTGTGAGCTAGCTCACACTAACTCAGCTCAGAGGGAACACTGTTTGGGATGTTTTCTTGCAATGAAGGAGAACCCCACTACTGCCTCGTCTTTCATTATTTTCTCAGGACTTTTGGGAGGTCTGCCTAAATTCCTTACTGTTCTGCCCTTTTCCCTCAAGCATAAATTCTGCCCTCTGATTCATTCTAGCAGCTCACCTCCAAGGCAGGTGTCATGGGTCTGGTTAGAGCTCACTCGAGCTCCATTTCTGGATCACTGCCCTTCATTTAAAAAGACCCAGCTCAGCAGACTGAATAGGAGTAAGCACCTTCTTCTTTTGGTGGACTGGGGCTTTTCTTTCTCTCAAAACTCTCTCTCTTTCCCCCTTGTTTAAATTTGACGCATCTCTTTCCCCTTGTGGCTGTTTAGGAATCAAAAATCTTGCTGGCTCGGCTTTCTTCTTCACTTCTCTTCCTTAACCCTTCAGGCATGCTTCCTTCTGAACACAATGCTCCCTCTAAGCTCTGGAGTCTTGTGAGCAAAAATTCTACTTTGTGAGCTACTGGCATTAAAGTTGTGAGCGAGCGATTTGGCTGCTGCATAAATTAGTTGGCTCTGGAGCCATCCTTCCTAAGACAAAAGTGTGTGAGCCGGGGGCTAAAAAAACTGTGAGCTCACTCACACTAACTTAGCTTAGAGGGAATACTGGACACAACCTTTTTTTTTTAATTTTTATGCCTAAATGCCTTTCAATTCCCATACCACTATATTTCCCTAAATAAAAGTTTGGTCATTTCATAGTTATTTGAGTTGGCTTGCCTACTATCCAGGCAAGGATCCCTATACTACACCTTCTGGTCCCCCAATCGGGTAGTATGCCAGTTTCCAAGCTAGCCAGGCTCTGGAAGGAGGAAGAGGTTTCCCTCTGCTATTGAGCTTAAATTTCCTCAAACTGGTTATGGTTCTGGGTGAGTGACCCAGACCCAAATTATAGAATCCACATGTGCCTAAGGATACAAGCGAAAGGGAGCACATGGTAACACAGTTATTATTTTCACTGAAGCATCTGTGTCTGCAGTAACATTTCTTAATTTCAGCACTTTACCTATATGTATGCCGCTTTTCATCAAGAGCATCTATACAATTGAGATGGTGAAAGTTTTCTTATTGCACACACAAGACCTCAGGGGTAGGGAGACTGCTTAAGTTGGTTGTGCACCAGAAAACATAAGTTACATTGTGGCTCTTAAACAAAACAAAACCAACGGATGTGCAGTTTGGGAGAAGAGACCAGTGTCCATGACTAGCAATGAGTATGAACTAGCTTTGCGGCTCAGGGTAAGGGGGTTGGATGCAGATTGTGGGAAGGAGCATATAGAAAATCTACAGTCACTTGCATCCCTTGGTTTTCAATCTGATTTGGGAAAATCATCTATTGCTTCTTGACCAGCCAGATGTTTGTTATCATTCTGTATTAGACAGGCCTTTCTCCCCATACAAATTCCACTATAAGACTAAACTGCAGTATATCCACAAACTTGACTGAAGAAGAAAAAAAGACCTAGATAGATACCTGTCTGCCTAATCTATCATCTAGCTGTCTGTCTATTTAGAAAGTGTATATGCCGCCTCTCCAGAGTCCTGTTCCCACCCCCACCCCCACATTGTATGGCTGATGTGCTAGGCAGTCAGTGATTTAAATAGACAGTTAAACCTGTCACAAATCCTATAGATCCATCATAGATGGATGGTTTAAAAAGAACCTACGGTTCAATATCCCTCTCAACTGTGATGAACGGCTGCCAATCTGTTTGGATCAGTAGCATTTTCATGCACATGCCACTTTGAAAAGCTTCAATGCAATCCTGTTCAACAGGTGAGTGAGCCACTTGGTGCCATGATCTCCAAAAATCTCTTGCTCTCCTGATTTATGAGTGGTGTTAGCAGCACCTGCTGGGAGCAGATGGGCTGTATTTGTCTGTGCTTTGTCAGAGGGACGAAAACTTAGAGATGCCCAAATGGCATGAAAGGGTTTTATGCCAACGCTAAGTCAGAGGCAGCCGATTACCACCTGTAAGTCTCCTATGCCCAGAGAACATGGATGACGTTTGTTGCCAATTTGTGAGCTTCAGTTTGGCATATGCTGCCCGCAATACCCCAAAGAAATCTCTCAAAACCATGCCATCAAAGAAGGCAAATGGAAAATGTTTTTGCCTTCCCAACAAATCAGGTTAAAAAGTCGCTGCGGGTTTGCTTTGCTGTGTACCGTGGACCGCATTGACAGAACAATCCCAGCTCCCAGGTTCCAAATAAAAAACGCTGAATGTGTTTCATCATAAATTAAGCATGCTGTTGTGTGTTAGCAGTCACTGTTTCTTGTCGGGAGTCCTCGTGATTTGTTCTGAAAGTGATTTGGCTTTGCCTACACAAAGCATCACAGCCCTCTACTGGAACATGACAGATATCATCAACAACAAAAAAGTGTTTTCCAAGCTTTGGAAGAGAGAATGAAGTCAGCATTATTTTTTGTCTTTGTATCTATTGCTGTGAACCATATGCTGAGATATTGGATGTCTAGTTTGGTGTAGTGGTTAAGTGCGTGGACTCTAATCTGGGAGAACCGGGTTTGATTCCCCACTCCTCCACTTGCACCTGGCTGGATGACCTTGGGCAAGCCATAGTTCTGATAAGAGCTGTTCTTGAAAAAAGAGCAGTTTCTGTCAGAGCTCTCTCAGCCCCACCTACGTCACAGGGTGTCTGTTGCAGGGAGGGGGAGGGAAAGGAGTTTGTAGACGCCTTTGGGTAGTGAAGGGTGGGGTATAAATCCAATCTCTTCTTCTTCTATGTATGAGGAAAGGCCATCTAGGAAACTCAAACCCTTGTCCAGAAAATAATTAAGAGTCTTGTGGTAACTTATAGACTGATGAATTTTATTGTAACTGAAGCATTTGTGAATTTAAATAGAGATGCTAGCCTCCAGGTGGGACCTGGAGATCCCCTGGAATTATTGCTTAGCTCTGCACTACAGAGATCAGTTCTTCTGGAGAAAATAGATGCTTTGGAGGGTGGACTCTATGGCATTGCACCCCACTGAGGTCCCCATACTCCCCTGCCATGGAAGCTCCCTGCGGGAGTCCAACCATCTCCAGGTGGGGCCTGGAAACCTCCTGGAATTATAACTGATCTCTAGACTACAGAGATCAGTCCACCTGGACAAAATGGCTGCTTTGGAGAGTGGACTCTGTGGCATTAGACCCAACTGAGGTCTGTCTCCTTCCCAAACCCTGCCCTCCCAAGGCTCCCCCCCCCAAAAAAAAAAATTTATGTATTTCTCAACCCAGATCAATCAGCCCTATAGGTAGAATCCCCATGTGCTTGGAGGGGAAAAAATCTTCTGTCCCTTTAACAGAGGCTTAATGAGACATTAGGAGCTGCGGTGGCTCAAGTGGTTAAGACGCTGAACTGCAGGCTGTGGAAGGTCGGTAGTTCAGCAGTTTGAGACCCAAGTTGCTGCATGATGGAGTGAGCTCCCGTCTCTAGTTCCAGCTCCTGCCAACCTAGCAGTTCGAAAGCAAGAAATTGCAAGTAGATAAATAGGTACCACTTCGGTGGGAAGGTAACAGCGTTCCGTGCGCCTTGGTGTTTAGTCATGCCGGCCACATTACCACGGAAATGTCTTCGGACAGCACTGGCTCTTCAGCTTTGAAACGGAGATGAGCACCGCAACCCTAGAGTCGGATTCGACTGGCTTTCGAGCAAGGGAACCTTTACCTTTACCTAATGAGACATTATTTAGCAGGTGATACTATTTACCTCCATGCCATTAAACGCTTTACCTGTCCATTTCTACATATTCATGGGTGTATTTCAGGGACAGGATGTTTTTCTCTAAGCTGGTTAGCAACCCTAGTTATGGGGTAGGGGGAGTGCTGCCAACCTCCAGGTAGTGGCTGGAGATCTCCCACTATTACAACTGATCTCCAGGGGACAGAGATCAGTTCCCCGGGAGAAAATGGCCACTCGATGGCATTATACCCCATTGAGGTCCCTCCCCTCCCCAAACCCTGCCCCACCTAAGGCTTCATCCCCAAAATCTCCAGGTAGTTCCCAACCCGGAGCTGGCAATCCTAGGTAGGAGGGAGACAGTCGTGAAATGTCCTCTTCACCTCTACAGACACAATGTCCGAGTGCCTGTTATATAAGCCCCAGCACTGCAAACACCAGCCTCCGGGGGCCATGGCAAGGAGGAAAGGTCTAAACAGCCACCCTGTCTTGCCACAGGCTTAATTCAGATCAGGGCCCTGAGACAGGTTATCTGGAAAGCAATGGAAGCCCTGGGCCCAGAACTACCAGTATTCCCTGCAGCCCTTTAAGTGAATATTTTTAGTTCAACCGAGTTGAGGATTTGGAAACCAACCTAGATATGGTCTCGTGAGTCAAACACGATCATTCACTCTCTTCTTTTTTTTATTTGAGCTGTCACCTGAGTATAACTGCAGCAGAAGAAATGGCAGGCATCCCATGTGTACGCTATCACATGAAATAAATACACAATCTCTATTCTGACATATTTGGCCTGCTTCTATGTAGGGATCCTTCCCAATGTGGACAGCAGGATGCCCCCCACTGTTGCAGAGGTGACCAAATAATGGCACGCTGATTCTAGGTACCGCTCATGGGTCCCCGGGGACTTTCCCCTTTGACGTGGAGCAAAGGATAACCCCCT
>NW_015167164.1:51903-55729 GCF_001447785.1 Gekko japonicus
CGTGCGCGCACACGGCGCCCGGAAGTGACGTCGCACGCTGGGGGCGGGGCCACGCCATTTGAGGGGAAAACAAAGAGTTTTCCCCTCAAATGCCATGGCCCCGCCCCCAGCGTGCGACATCACTGCCGGGTGATGCGCACGCGGGGGTGGGGTTTCCCCCGGGCCCCGATTCCGCGGGAGCGGAAAGCGGGGCTCAAAAGCGGGGGGAAATCCACCCCCCGGGGGCATTTGGCAGCCCTAGCTAAGCTCCACCTTCAAAATGGCTGACCTAAGTAGAGTTGCCAGGCCACCCCCAGGAACAAAAAGGGATGGGGCCTGGCACACCAGCATCATGCCTGTGTGCTGGCATCACTTTCGGTAAAAGTCAGAAGTGCCCTCACTGGATGCTCTGGAAATCAGAAAATCTATGAGAAAACCATAGAGTTTTTGAAAATCTCACAGCCTCTGTGATGCTACTTCCAGGTTTTACCAAAAGTGATATAACTGTGTCCTCATGCTCCCCAATTAGGGTTGCCAATCTCCAGGTGGTGGCTGGAGATCTCCTGGGATTCCAACTGATATCCAGGCAAAAGTGATCAGGTCACCAAAAGAAAATGGCCACTTTGGAAGGTGGACTCTACGGCACTATACCCCACTGAAGTCCCTCCCCTCCCCAAACTCTCCCCTTCTCAGGCTCCACCCCCAAATCTCCAGGTATTTCCCAGTCCAGTCATGGTAACCCTAACCCCAGTCATCCCCTTTCCTCCTGCTGGCATTTCAGTCGATGGCGGGCAAAGTGAAGAGTTGCCAGGGTGTCCAGAGATAAGCTCCACATTGCCTTCCTCTTTTTGGCCCTGAAGGAGCCTTTTCTAAGTTTCCCAGTTGGGCCACAGTGTAGCTTTTACACTGTGGCTCAGCTGGGAAAAGGAGAAAGGAGGGCTGACGGTGCCCCTGCCCTTCTGTGCTAGGGTTGGCAGCCCCACTGAAACAACTCCTCTCCCTAGAAACTAAAATGGCTAAATTGAGGCTATTGCAGTTTGGTCACATTATGAGAAGACAAGAGTCACTCGGAAAGGCAATCATGCTAGGGAAAGTTGGAGGCGGCAGGAAAAGAGGGAAATCCAACATGAGATGGATTGTCTCAAACAAGGAAGCCAGGAGGGCCCTCCGTTTGCAAGACCGGAGAAAGGCTGTTAACGATTCAGTGTTTGGAGGTCATTAATTCATTGGTTTCTCATAAGTCGGATGCAACTTGACAGCACTTAACACACACACACACACACACTTGGGGAGTGTGAATGAGCTCAGAGGAGGACATAATTCTATAGAGTCAAAGACCAAATTATTCGCCTGCTGAATAATTCTATAGAGTCAACCCTCCAAAACTGCCCTTTCCTCCAGGTGAACTGATCCCTATAGTCTGGAGATCAATTATAATTCTGGAAGTTGGCAGCCCTGTGTGTGAGATACCCCTGAGAATCATACAGCTAAGAAAAAAGCATAGGCCCCGGTCACACGAAAGGTTTTGTGCCGGGACAGGGACGGATCGGGGGCGCAGCAAACGGGAGCGATCCCACCGCAACATCTGGGAAACGTTGTGCACCCGTCCCCGATCCGGCCCTTCCGGCCGAAAACCCGCATCAAAAATACACCACCTCCAGAGGAGGTCTTACCGGAATGGCCGGGGCAAGCGTGGCCGTGGGATCGCCGGCGTGTCCTTCTGCCGGCGCATCCCCGGCTCCTGGCTGAACTGCGCATGCTCACACATGCGCAGTTCGCCAGCCTCCCGTCGCTTTGTCCCTGGCATCTGATCGTGCCGGGGAGCGACTGCGCAGCGGCTCACAGGATCTGTATGATCCCGCCGCCGTGTCTCTATTTTGGTGCGGCTTTCGAAAGCCGCACTTTGCCCGTCTTTTTTTCCCCCCGTGTGGCAGGGACCATACTGAACTTTTGGCCCAGCAATCGCACCAAAGGACCTGTTTTAGAAAATGAAATGCAATGCAAGCAGATTTTTAAAAATCTGCCAAAATATTGCTGGATATATCATGTAGAGATACAAAAGAAACTACTTTTTGTAGCCTGGATGTTGAAATGGAATTCTTCCCTTCCCACTGGTACACTTGACTTTCAAACAGCAAAGTAATCCAGAGTTTAACTGACTGCATATTTCTTCCTGTATCATCCTTACTGTATCCTTCCTCTGATAAAACAAAGACTCTGTTGGTGGCTAGCTTCACTGGGAAACATCTCCAGTTTGCACAGTGTTGCTAACTCTGGGTTAGGAAACTCCTGGAGATTTGGGGGTAGAAGCTGGGGAGGGCAGAGTTTGGGGAAGGGACGGGCCTCAACAGGGTATAATTCCACAAAAGTTCCCTCTCCAAAGCAGCCATTTTCTCCAGAGGAACTGATTTGTCATCTGAAGATCAGTTATAATTGGAGCTTTGAGCATTGCAGGCTGGGTCTAAGCAGGTCTGTGGGCATAGGAAATATTGTACATCTTGATGAGTTGCCCATGTTGCACCTCGAGAATATTCATCACCACTTCCCTCCACAGGTGAACATCTCAGTGTGAGTAAGGTCCATTCTGTATGTGATGAGTTTTATGTACAATTTTGTTAGATTTATGCAGTGCTCCGTTTGAATTTAACCACTGAGGAAGGCTTTTAGCTGAAACACATTTGGTATTAGTTCTTGTACATGGATATAATTTGTACCTTTTATATAGAATCATGGAATAGAATCATAGAATCACAGAGTTGGAAGGGGCCATACAGGCCATCTAGTCCAACCCCCCTGCTCAATGCAGGATCAGCCTAGTGTTTGTCCAGCCACTGCTTAAAGACTGCCAGTGAGAGGGAGCTCACCACCTCCCTAGGCAGCTGATTCCACTGTTAAAGAACTCCTACTATAAAAATTTTTTCCTAATATCCAGCCGGTACCTTTCCGTCCTTAATTTAAACCCATGATTGTGAGTCCTATCCTCTGCTGCCAACAGGAAGAGCTCCCTGCCCTCCTCGAAGTGACAGCCCTTCAAAGAGTTCAAGAGAGCAATCCTGTCCCCCCACCTCCAACCTCCTCTTCTCCAGACTGAACATTCCCCAGTCCCTCAGCCTTTCCTCGTAGGACTTGGTCTCCAGGCCCCTGATCACCCTTGTCACTCTCCTCTGCACCCGCTCCATTCTGTCCACATCCTTTTTGAAGTGAGGCCTCCAGAACTGCACACAATACTCCAGGTGCAGCCTGACCAATGCAGTGTACAGCGGGACTATGCTTGTAATTTGTCTTTATATTAAAAATAGGTACTTATATGGTTTTTAAATGATATTTTAGCACCTTTGAATGTCTATCAGGCTGATGCACATCACTTCTGGTGCAAAGTGACATAAATGCTTAGAGGCAATGCTCTAGGGTTCACCTCAAACACAGAGTTTGGGCTGAAACCTGGAGCATCACCCTAACACAACAAGAACACTTCTGGTTTCACATTGGAAGTGATGCTGTGCATTGGCAGAATGCAGAGTTGCCCCTACCCCATTTTTCCTCTGTTATTGAGCGGTGGTGTTACCAGAGGCATTCATTTTGGACTATTTTATGAGTTATGCCTTGTGACTTTAAGCTTGACACAGAACGGGCTAGTGAAGAGACTGTGACACTCAGAGTTCAACCAGGGGGCAAGCAAAGTCAATGACAGCTGCATAGGATGATCATCACCTAGCCAGCGGGGCCCCAGAGTCGTTAAGCCCTTCATGTATGCAAACATTAAGGTTGATCACCTACACAGAAGCTCATCAAGCCAAGCCCAGACCGAGTGTCTCCACCTGACAAGCTTAACAATACAAGTCCTCCC
>NW_015167164.1:56106-66228 GCF_001447785.1 Gekko japonicus
TGTGTGTGTGTGTGTGTGAGAGAGAGAGAGAGAGAGCATAAAGGGGGATGGGCTCAACCTAAAAAATTACTTACTAGGAGGTCTGCAGTCAAGTCATGATTTTCACACACAAAAAAAGTTTCTTAAAACATTTAACTTCCTTGCTCACAATCCAGTTTTGTTTTGAGCCAAAACACCCGGTAGAATTGCACTGATTAATTTGTTTGTAAAGTATTTCGGTGTCTCTGCATCTGGGCAGTTGTTAGTACTGAGCATAGTAGATACCTACTGACAGAAAGCCAGCGTAGTGCCGTGGTTAAGAGCGGTGGCCTCAAATCTGGAGGAAAGGGTTTGATTCGCCTTTCCTCCACATAAAGCCTGCTAGGTGACCTTGGGCCAATCACAGTCCTGTCAGAACTATTTCAGCCCCACCTGCCTCAAAAGATGACCACTGTGGGGAGAGGAAGGGTAGAGAAAAGCAGGATATTAAAAAAACAACTCTTCTTCTGCATGCTTGAAATTTGCTATCTGGTTCAGTTTATATATGTCCCAAATTCTCATTGGCAGATCATGTATCTTTAAAAATCAACAGCTCTTACATATCATGTGCTGCTTTTGTGCTTGCACAATTCGTGGAGTTTATTTATTTAAGCCATTTATATACCATCTCTCCATTGTAGGCACTCAAGGCAGATCCCAGATTGTACAGTACCTTGAGCCACAAGGAGAAGGTAGGGTACAAATGTTTTAATAAATAAATGGAACTGGGAAAGATTCAGCTAATACAATAGTGATAACAGGGGAAAGTCTTATTCACTACTACCACCAGTTTCTTCTATGCCAGCAAATAGACTGTATGGTACAGTATGTCAGATTCACCTTGATTTAGGCATCTACCCAACTCCCTTCAATTCCTCAATTCCCCCAGTTTCCTATTAGACTAGAGATAAGGAGACCTGTTTGAGGTAGGCCTCCCACTTCTCTGTCCAGATGGGAAATTAAAAGCCCCCAGCCTCAATTTCCCACTGCCCAAGGAATTTAGAGAAAAAACGGCATCGACATATTGATGCTGTGACTTAACGGGGCATCTGTAGCAGACCTCTGTAGATCAGCTGGAAGCCAGCACCATTCAAGTATTAGAATATGACCTCATGTGATTAAAGAGGGGTGAAGTCCTCCAGTTCATAGGGTTGCCAATCCCACTTTGAGAAACTCCTGGAGATTTGGGAGTAGAGCCTCAGACAGATAGGGTTTGGGGAAGGAAGAGACATTAGTGGGATATAATGCTACAGAGTCCACTGTCCAAAGCAGCCATTTTCTTCAGTGGATCTACAGAAATCAGTTCCCCTGGAGAAAATGGCTGCCTTGGAGGGCAGATTCTATGGCATTATAGCTGACTGATCAGATGTAATTCCCGGAGATCTCCAGGCCCCACCTTATAGGTTGGCAACTCTATCTACTGGACTTCACTACTGGATGAGGATTTGAACTCAGAATCAGATTTTAAATCTTCTGCCATCATAAGATCTTTCAGTTTCAACACTATCCTCTTCCTTATCCATTCCTACTAGTTTTCATTTAAGCTTCCAGTCTGCCAAATGAAGAAGAAGAAGAAGAAGAAGAAGAAGAGATTGGATTTATACCTTGCCCTTTACTTGGGAGTCTCAGAGCGGCTTACAAACTCCTTTCCCTTCCCCTCCCCACAACAGACACCCTGTGAGGTAGGTGGGGCTGAGAGAGCTCTGACACAAACTGCTCTTTTTCAAGGACAGCTGTGCCAGAGCCTCTGACTGACCCAAGGTCACATCAGCAGGTGCAAGTGGAGGAGTGGGGAATCAAACCCGGTTCTCCCAGATTAGAGTCCGCACACTTAACCACTACACCAAACATTGAAATGAAACTTCAGTCACTTTAGTTTTTAGACTGCTGTGCTTTCCTACATCCGTATCCCTCCTGCCTGCCCGCCCACCCACTGCTGTCACGATAAAAGCAGCTAAGTTCCAACTGAGGCATTATTTACTCCACTCCTAAAGATATTTCTCCTTTATGGAAACCTTCGTTTTGAACAGCATATTCGTTTGTCTCTCTCAGATCAAGGTGTTCTGTGCCTCTCTGTGGGAGATTGCCTCTGTCTAAAAATAAATGACGTTATGATTAGTTTTCACTCACATGTTGATTTAATTAAATTCCACAATCATAACAGGCAATGGTATGCAATGGTGTTATTGTCATTCCCATATTATTAAATGGGGGCACTCCCTGTTCTATTCTTCTTTCCCTTCTTTTCTGTATGGCTTGATTGCACACAGAAAGTACAGTCCATTCTCCAATGATGATAGATTGTAAAGACTCCTTTTAAAATACATGAGCAAGCTTCCATTGTCCGACATCCTAGGAAGTACAGTTCCCAATGCATCAGAGACTATGGCCACCAAGAGAATGGGAAGGAAGACAGAAGAATAGAGCACTGCTTCAAGAATTTTCCCTCCCAGTGACTGCCTTTCACCACCACCACTCACTCATAATTATTTGGGATAAGATGGATGAGTAAAGAGAGAATTTTTGAAGAATTTAGGGTTGCCACCTTCAAGTTGGAAAATACCTGGAGATTTTAGGGGTGGAGCCTGAGGAGGGTGGGGTCTAATGAGGGGAGAGACTTCAGTGGGTGGGGTATAATGCCATAGAGGCCACCTTCCAAAGCAGCCATTTAGTGCAGATGAACTGATCTCTGGAGATCACTCATAATCCCAGGAGATCTCCAGCCACCACCTGGAGGTTGGCAACCCTATATAGACCTAGACACACACACACACACACACACACACACACACACACACACCTCTCAACAACATCATTAGATAGAGGGAGGTTTTTTTTATTAAACATTTTTAAACCTTAATAATATATCCTCCCAAGAAAAAAAATACAGCATTTACATATCAGAAATGGGGAGGGGGGGAGGAGAATCTTACTTATATCTCTCTAAACTCCAGAAAGAATTTTAAGAAGTCTGGACAACAATTTTTTAAAAAATGAATAAATTTAGAAGAGATTTTGTGCAACATCGATTTGAATCATTTCATACCACAATGTCTATATGCATTTTAAAATTGCAGGCACAAAACATTACAACTCAGTGCAAGTCAAATAAAAACACAATTTTCCATGATGCTTGCAATATAGGGTTGCCAAGTCCAAATTCACTTACCCTGGGGGGGTGGTCCTGCACTGTCCTGGGAGTCCGTGCGCACGCGCTTTGCACGTGCACTGCCGCGATGACGCCACCCGGAAGTGATGTCATCGCATCGGCACGTTGGGGGCGGGGCCACTAGGATTCAAGAAAAAACCATAGAGTTTCCCCTCAAATCATAGAGAGTCCTGCCCCCAACGTGGCCAGCGTGATGATGTCACCTCTGGGTGACATCATCATGCTGGGGACATGTGCCGGAAGGGGGTGGAGTTCCCCCTGGGGCCCGATTTGCTGGCGTTGGGTAACGGGCCTCTCGGGCAGGGGTTTACCTGCCCCCCGGGGGGACTTGGCAAGCCTATTGCAATACAACACTCACCAGCAGGGGAAAGAGCACAAGCGGGAAGGGGAGACAACAAAATCAAATAGTTCCTGGCAGAGAAGACAGCTTATTTTCTGAACACAGCTCTGGTTGAAATGAACTCTTAACAGCTAGGGGGGCTATCTAATAGGTTTGCCCAAATGCTGTCCCCATGGCAAATAAAAAATATCATTTGAAAGGTCTCCCCCCCCCTTCCCCCAGAAGGGAAAAATTCCTTACAAACCATTTTTCAAACCTTCAAAACAAAATCAGTAGATTAAAAGCATATAATAAAAAATGAGCGAACAGCATATCAAAACAATACAGATGGAAAGGAGGGGAAACCTACCTTTTACCCTACCCTTGGAATAAGGTCAAGAAACCAGAGTATTAGGTGAACTCAGGGGCCTACCCATCCTAAAGTGTGAAGGCAAATCCATCCTGCCCAAACACAGAGTAGGGAGGGAATCACTAACAGCCCCCAAATACTAAGGTATGGAGGGGCAACTACACACTTAACATTTTCGATGTTACTTCTTTCAGAAGTTCACTATGGGAACCTGCAGCCATACTGAAGCTGCAGGTCTCTGTGGCAACTCGTGGGTAAAAAGCTCACAACACGTCAAATAACAAAAAATTTCTTTAAATTGATTTTGCCCCCCAGTCAGTACTAGGCAGTTGTTCTACCACTGGAGTATTTGACAATTTACCCTCAAAAAGTTTGTTTGTCTGAGCTGGCATCTAAGGTAGGGCCTGGCAATCTCTCAGAAATTCCTTACAAACCATTTTTCAAACCTTTGAAACAAAATCAGTGGATTAAAAGCATATAATAAAAAAATGAGCGAACAGCATATCAAAACAATACAGATGGAAAGGGGGGGAGGGGAAACCTACCTTTTACCCTACCCTTGGAATAAGGTCAAGAAACCAGAGTATTAGGTGAACTCAGGGGCCTACCCATCCTAAAGTGTGAAGGCAAATCCATCCTGCCCAAACACAGAGTAGGGAGGGAATCACTAACAGCCCCCAAATACTAAGGTATGGAGGGGCAACTACACACTTAACATTTTAGATGTTACTTTTTTCAGAAGTTCACTATGAGAACCTGCAGCCATACTGAAGCTGCAGGTCTCTGTGGCAACTCGTGGGTAAAAAGCTCACAACACGTCAAATAACAAAAAAATTCTTTAAATTGATTTTGGCCCCCAGTCAGTACTAAGCAGTTGTTCTATCACTGGAGTATTTGACAATTTATCCTCAAAAAGTTTGTTTGTCTGAGCTGGAATCTAAGGTAGGGCCTGGCAATCTCTCAGAATGATAACTAGGGTTGCCATTCCCCAGGTCTGGGCAGGGAATCCCCCAGTTTGGGGGCTTCTGCAAGCCCACAAACAGCAACATCCCCGTGTGACTGCCACAATGTGATGACATCACACGGAAGTGACATTACCACATTGGGGATGTTGCATGGGGACGCTCTAGTTTTTGGGCAAAACTCTGTGGTTTGAGCCTGATTTTACCACAGAGTTTTGCCCAAAAACCAGAGTGTCGCCCCTGACATCACTGACATGTTGACATCACTTCCGGATGAAATCATTGTGTCAGGGACGTCCCCACCCACTCCCAAAATGCCTCCCAGATTCCCCTACTGGCAAGACGAGGGGACCTGGCAAATGACTGCAGACATTTGTTCCCCTGGAGAAAATGGCTCTGTTGGAGGGTACAGACATTATACCCAGCTGAGGTTCCTCCCTTCTCCAAACTCCACTGTCCCCAGGGTCCACCCCTAAATCTCCAGAAATTTCCCAAATGGAAGTTGGTAAGCTTAATCTGAGGTGAGCTGGAGGGAGTTCACCCATCTCTAATTATAGGAGATGTCAAATTGTAATACTTGAAGGGTACTGACTTCTAGTTCTAGATGATCTATAGGGGTCTGCTCCAAATGGCCTGTTTAACTGGAATGGAACTGGAAAGCTCTAAAATCTGTATGGCAATGTCCAACTTTCTATACGAGTCCTCCCACATAAACTCCTTGAGTTCACATGAAGCACTTCATTGCCAAAAAAATTATGTAAGAATAAATAGAGATAATTTGTACATATAAATTCCCTGTATCAGGAATAAAGACATAACAAACATGAAAAGAGGGAAAAGTGAGACAAGCAGTCAAGAGGAGCAGCCAAAGACCATATTCTCCTAGAATATACCTGTCACAAAGCTATCTACATGTAGATGCACAGCAGATCCTGTTGCAGATGTAGATGAGAGCGAGCGAGCTCTAAAAGCCAGAGTCGGAGATTAGAGAAATGTTGGCCTTTACTCTCTCCCCCAGAGGAAGCTGTTCCAGAACAGCTGAACCAAAAGATTTGTTCTTTTTACTATGTGAGAGATTAGAAAATCAAAGCCAGGGAAGAGGAAGGATATGTTTCTCTAAAGGTAGCACATCTCTGAATATGGTGCCATCTCTTTCCCCCCTGTTTATTCTCACAGCAACCAAGCCTTCCTAAAGGTACAAATCTACCATAAAAACCCTCACTAGCATTCCCCACACTCTCCGTTCATGAAAACAACCAGCAGCATGCAATGACCAGATCAATGGGAGGGTACATGCTTTGCTCAGATAAATTCCCTGATTCAGTCCCTCTTATGTTCAGTTATGAACTCAGGTATCAGGCTGACAGAAGCTTTGCCTTAACTGTCAGAAAGTTACCACCACTCAGGTACCAAAATGAAATAATTTAGTTACCAGGACAAGTGTTCTGCCTTAGTACAAGACCTTATTATTGGGAAATGGAACATTTCACTTTCTGTCAGTTTTACAATTAGGTTCACAGACTAGTCGTGTGGTCCTATCCAGAATTACTCCAGGCCAAGCTCACTGACTTCAGTTGAATAAAATTAGACTCCAATGGCACCTTAAAGACCAACAAAGGTTTATTCAAGTCATCAGCTTTCGTGTGCATGCACATTTTTTCAAAGTGTGCCACTGGACTCTAAACTTCTTCTACTGCTTCAAACCAGCATGGCTAACCACCTGGATCTGACTTCAGTTGACTCAGACTTGAGTAATTCTACACCAAATCGCACTGTATGCATTCTTTTTCATCCGTTTTTTATTCTGGAGACCCAAGTGGGCACTCCACGAAATTGCTGAGCATTGATTCTGGCGACCCAAGTGGGCACTCGTGGGCACTCAACGAAATTGCTGAGCAGTCGGGTTAGAACAGATAAAAGGAAGTACTTCTTCACCCAAAGAGTGATTAATACATGGAATTCACTGCCACAGGAGGTGGTGGCGGCTACAAGCATAAACAGCTTCAAGAGGGAAATAGATAAGCATATGGAGCAGAGGTCTATCAGTGGCTATTAGCCACAAGGTATAGAAAGGAACTCTCAGTCTGGGGCAAGTGATGCTCTGTCATCTTGGTGCTAGGGGGAGGGGCAACAGTGGGAGGGCTTCTAGAGTCCTGGCCCCACTGATGGACCTCCTGATGGCACCTGGTATTTTTGACCACTGTGTGACAGAGTGTTGGACTGGATGGGCCATTGGCCTGATCCAACATTGGTGTCTCTTATGTTCTTATGTAAGTGACAGTCATCACTAGAGGTCCCTTTCATCAGCTTCACCAGCTGTGACCATTACTAGAACAAAGATATATAGTAACATCATTAGTGCTTTAGTGTCATCTAGAGAAAACTATCCCCATGCCTTCTGTACAAGGTTCCCATGTAAGCCTGTCCCCACCCTGGCTGGGGGAGGAAGAAACAGCTACAGGGATAAGGGCAAGTAACAGGTAAGGGAAGAGTTAAGCCAGTCATAAGAGTAAGCCTACGTCATATCTCACCATATTGCATCCTGGCAACCGACATAGGACTGGGAATCCTGTGTTTGCCACTGACTGTGTGGAAACGATGCCATGCCAATAATCACCCAGTGGGTAGGGGAGGCGGTGACATTAACAAACCCAACTCTTTTTAAGAAGTCTTTTTTTTAATGTTGGGGATCCAAACAGACAATCTATCAGTATGAAAAATTCAGCCACGGCAAATCTGAAACGTGCTTCGTTACAGCAAGCAGCAATCAAGAAATTGAAAGTGGCATGGGCAGAAGAACTCTCTGTTTCCACTCAGTCATCAGCCCTCCCCGTCAGTTGGAGACACCTCCCTTTTTACAAGAGGCGCAAAGCTGCTGCTCTGGAGGGTGCGCTAGAAGAAGGAGCCAGAGAGAGTTCCTGCAGGTAATTAGCCCCGGCTGCTAATCACATCAGCCAAAGATGATGAGCAAATCAAAACTTCAGCCAAGCAGTTAGTCGGATGCTTCCCCCCCACCCACCCCCGGGGAGTCCCACAGCAGCAGAGCTGGTTGCTGGGAGTCCCTCATCTATGAATCAGAGCCGTGGAAGCAGATAAGTGCTACAGTCCCAGAGGAATTCAAAAGCTGGCTGCAGATCCAGACCGACAACATCTAATCTCTGAAATGAATGGGGGTGCATAGTATATCCTCTTACCACAGGATCAGGGGTGGAAAAAGTCAAAGCAAAGTTTCAAACTCCAAGCTGCAATGATCACGAAAACCTGCTTAACATTCAAACATGGAATAATCAGAGTACAGAAGTCTTCCATGGAGACAGATCAAGATGGGTAACCGTGTTTGTCTGCCTATAGCAGTAGGAAAGAGCAAGAGTTCAGCAGCACTTTAAAGACTAACAAAATTTGTGGCAGGGGAGGAGCTTTTGTGAGTATCTGAAGAAGTGAGCGGTGAGTCATGAAAGCTCCTCCCCTGCCACAAATGTTGTTCCCCTTTACGGAGGCTATACATTATTTGCAGGGCTTTCAGACTATGCAGCTGCTCACTCATCTGGATTTTATTCAGTGCAATCAACAAAGGTGCACGTGCGAACACACATGAAACGGCACACTGAAAAGGGAGCAGGGGCTATCTAGGGCCCCAAATGGTTTTCTGCATATCTTTCATTTTATTTACAATGCAATCCTAAGCAAAGTCACACCCTTCTAAGACCATTGAAAGCAATGGTTTTATAAGGGTGTAACTCTGTTTAGGATTGCATTGTTATTCACCTTTATTTAAAGTTACAGTGTTTATATCTTGCTTTTCTGAAAGGAAACTTCCAAGGTGACTGACACAGATTTTTTTTGGGGGGGGGGATCAAAATGATCTTCCTAAAAAAGAATCACAACACAATGAAAACAAGGGAAAACTAGATCAAGGAGTTCTGCATCTGTTCAGCAGCAGTTTCTACAAACTTTCCAGTGTAAGTAACCTCATCATAAACATGGAAAGGCAGCCAAGCAGAGTAGCTTTTAGTCATGATGCAAGAATTATCGGGCTGACATGGAAATGACAGGGACTCCTCCCCTCCTGAATAATCCCTATAACATGGAGCAAGAATGCATCCATATAAATTATTCCCAGCCTGAACAGATTGCTTGCCTGGGTCAAAATAAATCAAGGGGCAAAAATACAATGGAGGGGGCACATAGACTCCTCTTGCTAGTCAAACAAGTTTTAATCTCAAGAATTTAGAAGATGGGAGAGTGTTGGGGAAACCCCAATTCACATGAGGCAGTGTGAAAACAAACATATATGAATAGATTCAGATCAAGGCAAGACACCTTCCTACCATTAATAATGAGACAGGCAGCAATACAGGACAGAAGGGGACTGCTTGCAAGGGTAAGTCACTTACAGTTGCCAACTCCAGATTGGAAACTTCCTGGAGATTTGGGGGAATCTGAGGGCAAGGTTTGGGGAAGGGGTCCAATCAGCAACGTATAATGCCATAGAGCCCATCTTCCAAAGCTGCCATTTTCTCCAGGGGAACTGATCTCTGTAGTTTAAAGATCAGTTGCAATCCCAGGAGATCTCCAGGCCTCACCTGGAGGATGGCAACCCTAATTTAGTCACTTCTTTGTGCACAAAGAAGGTGCCTAACCAGAGGAGAGGAGGTGGTAGTGGCCGCAGATGAAGGAGCAGATAAGGGAAATCTGTGGGGAAACTATAAATGTGCAAGCACAATCGAATATGTGCAAACTTTTCAAACACAAGTGAACATTTTTCTGAATGCTGACCATGCTGAACACAAACTGGTACACAGATGGCAAACAAAACCAATGTAGGGTTGCCAACCTCCAGCTGGGGCCTGGACATCCAAGGTGGGCCTCAGAGCACACGTAATAAAGTTGAGTGCAGCCTGTTGGCATAAGGCCTCACTGAATATAAAACTTCAACCCCAAATTCAACAGAAAGCAAAATCAGTGGGTTCTATACTAATTACAGAAATTGCTATGCCCCAGTGTAGAGTTGCCAGGTGCCCCCTGGCCACCAGCAGAGGATGGAGGGTTAGGGTCACCAGATCCAGGTTAGGAAACTTCTAGAGATTTGGGGGTAGAGCCTGGGGAGGACAGGGACCTCAGTGGGGCACAATGCCACAGGGTCCACCTCCAAAGTATCCATTTTCTCCAGACGAACTGATCTCTGTAGTCTGGAGATGAGCTGTGATTCCAGGGGGATCCCCAGGTCCCACCTGGAGGCTACCATCCATACCCCAGTGTGGTGAAGGGGTTAGCGTATTGGACT